>NC_056747.1:950672493-950870747 GCF_019279795.1 Protopterus annectens
TTCTGTATTTTGATTTACTCTCACTGTAATCCTTGCAACTGTACTTCTTCTTCTTCTTCTTGTGTGTTATATCTGTATATCTCTCAGTGTTGACCTCAGTTGTAGTGAAATCCTTTGTCTGGAGGCCTTGTCTGTTTTCCTGGTGGCAGTAAGTTTTCAGAACTAGCTTTATCTGGCCAAAGTATTCCTGCATCTGTATTGTTTGGTTTCTGTCCTGTTTTTTAAGACAGATATACCTGTTGCTCAGGCTGCTGCAGAAAGATTGACCTACTGCCAGCTGTGATAATGAGAAAACAGAAGTGTTTATTCTCATTTTTTGTCTGCACTTTGATTTAATATCACTGTAATCTGTCCAACTGTACTTATTCTTCTTCTTCTGTGTTATAGCTGTGTATCTCTCAATGTTGACCTCAGCTGTAGTGAAATCATTTGCTGGAGGCCTTGTCTGTTTTCTTGGTGACAGTAAGTTTTTAGAACTTGTTTAATCTGGCCAAATTATTCCTGCATCTGCATTGTTTGATTTCTGTCCTGTGTTTTAAATCAGATATACCTGTTGCTCAGGCTGGTGCAGAGAGATTGACCTACTGCCAGCTGTGATACCGAGAAAAGATAAGTGATTATTCTCATTTTTGTCTGCTTTTTGATTTAATATCTCTATAATCTGTACAACTGTACTTATTCTTCTTCTTGTGTGTTATAGCTGTACATCTCCCAATGTTGACCTCAGTTGCAGTGAAATCCTTTGCCTGGAGGCATTGTCTGTTTTCTTGGTGGCAGTACGTTTTCAGAACTAGTTTATCCAGCCAAAGTATTCCTGCTTCTATATTGATTGATTTCTGTCCTGTGTTTTAAATCAGATATACCTGTTGCTCAGGCTGCTGCAGAAAGATTGACCTACTGCCAGCTGTGATATTGAGAAAATATAAGGGTTTATTCTCATTTTTTTCTCTGTATTTTGATTTACTATCATTGTAATCTGTACAACTGTACTTCTTCTTCTTATTGTGTGTTATATCTGTATATCTCTCAATGTTGACCTCAGTTGTAGTGAAATCCTTTGTCTGGAGGCCTTGTCTGTTTTCTTAGTGGCAGTAAGTTTTCAGAACTAGTTTCACCTGGCCAAAGTATTCCTGCATCTGTATTGTTAGGTTTCTGTCCTGTGCTTTAAATCAGATATACCTGTTACTCAGGCTGCTGCAGAGAGATTGACCTACTGCCAGCTGTGACATTGAGAAAAGATTAGTGTTTATTATCATGTTTTGTCTGCATTTTGATTTAATATCTCTGTAATCTGTACAACTGTACTAATTCTTCTTGTTGTGTGTTATAGCTATATATCTCTCAGTGTTGACCTCAGGTATAGTGAAATCCTTTGTCTGGAGGCCTTGCCTGTTTTCTTAGTTGCAGTAAGTTTTCAGATCTGGCCAAAGTATTCCTGCATCTGTATTGTTTGGTTTCTGTCCTTTGATTTAAATCAGATAAACCTGTTGCTCAGGCTGCTGCAGAGAGATTGACCTACTGCCAGCTGTGATATTGAGAAAACAGAAGTGTTTATTCTAATTTTTTGTCTGCATTTTGATTTAATATCTCTGTAATCTGTACAACTGAACTTCTTCTTCTACTTTTGTGTTATAGCTGTATATCTCTCAGTGTTCACCTCAGTTGTAGTGAAATCCTTTGTCTGGAGGCCTTGTCTGTTTTCTTGGTAGCAGTAAGTTTTCAGATCATGTTTTATCTGGACAAAGTTTTCCTGCATCTGTATTGTTTGTTTTCTGTCCTGTGTTTTAAATCAGATATACCTGTTGCTCAGGCTGCTGCAGAGAGATAGACCTACTGCCAGCTGTGATATTGAGAAAAGATAAGTGTTTATTCCCATTTTTTCTATGTATTTTGATTGAATAACTCTGTAAACTATACTTCTTCATCGTCATGTGTGTTATATCTGTATATCTCTCAGTGTTGACCTCAGTTGTAGTGAAATCCTTTGTTTGGAGGCCTTGTCTGTTTTCTTGGTGGCAGTACGTTTTCAGAACTAGTTTATCCGGCCAAAGTATTCCTGCATCTGTATTGTTTGTTTTATGTCCTGTGTTTTAAATCAGATATACCTGTTGCTCAGGCTGCTGCAGAAAGATTGACCTACTGCCAGCTGTGATATTGAGAAAATATAAGTGTTTATTCTCATTTTTCTCTGTATTTTGATTTAATATTGCTGTAATCTGTCCAACTGTACTTATTCTTCTTCTTGTGTGTTATATCTGTATATCTCTGTGTTGACCTCAGTTGTAGTGAAATCGTTTGTCTGGAGGCCTTGTCAGTTTTCTTATTGGTAGTACGTTTTCAGAACTAGTTTCATCCGGACAAAGTATTCCTGCATCTGATTGTTTGGTTTATGTCCTGTGTTTTAAATCAGGTATACCTGTTTCTCAGTCTGCTGCAGAGAGATTGACCTACTGCCAGCTGTGATATTGAAAAAAGATAAGTCTTTATTCTCTTTTCTTTCACTGTATTTTAATTTCATATAATTGTAATCTGTACAACTGTACTTATTCTTGTTCTTGTATGTTATATCTGTATATCTCTTAGTGTTGACCTCAGTTGTAGTTAAATCCGTTGTTTGGAGGCCTTGTCTGTTTTTTTAGTGCATACATTTTCAGATCTAGTTTCATCCAGCCAAACTATTCCAGCATCTGTGTTGTTTGGTTTCTGTCCTGTGTTTTAAATCAGATAAACCTGTTGCTCAGGCTGCTGCAGAGAAATTGACCTACTGCCAGCTGTGATATTGAAAAAAGATAAGTGTTTATTCTCATTTTTTTTGTCTGCATTTTGATTTAATATCTCTTTAGTCTGTACAACTGTACTTATTCTTCTTCTTGTTTGTTATAGCTGTATATCATTCAGTGTTGACCTCATTTGTAGTGAAATCCTTTTTCTTGAGGCCTTGTCTGTTTTCTTAGTGTTAGTAAGTTTTTAGAACTGGTTTCATCCTCCCAAAGTATTCCTGCAACTGTATTGTTTGGTTTCTGTCTTGTGTTTTGAATCATATATACCTGTTGCTCAGGCTGCTGTAGAGAGATTGACCTACTGCAAACTGTGATATTCAGAAAAGATAATTGTTTATTCTCATTTTTTCTCTGTATTTTCATTTAATATAGCTGTAATCTGTACAACTGTACTTCTTCTTCGTCATGTGTGTTATATCTGTATATTTCTCAGTGTTGACCTCAGTTGTAGTGAAATCCATTGTCTGGAGGCCTTGTCTGTTTTCTTGGTGGCAGTATGTTTTCAGAACTAGTTTTATTCGGACAAAGTATTCCTGCATCTGTATTGTTTTTTTTCTGTCCTGTGTTTTAAATCAGATATACCTGTTGCTCAGGATGCTGCAGAGAGATTGACCTCCTGCCAGCTGTGATATTGAGAAAAGATAAGTGTTTATTCTCATTTTTTGTCTTCATTTTGATTTAATATCGCTGTAATCTGTACAACTGTACTTATTCTTCTTTTTATGTGCTATAGCTGTATATCTCTCAGTGTTGTCATCAGTTGTAGTGAAATCGTTTGTCTGGACGCCTTGTCTTTTTTTTTAGTGGCAGTAAGTTTTCAGAACTAGATTCATCCGGCCAAAGGATTCCTGCATCTGTATTGTTTGGTTTCTGTCCTGTGTTTTAATTCAGATATACCTGTTGCTCAGGCTGCTGCAGAGAGATTGACCTACTTCCAGCTGTGATATTTTAGAAAGATAAGTATTTATTCTCATTTTTTGTCTGCATTTTGATTTAATATCTCTGTAATCTGTACAAGTGTACTAATTCTTCTTCTTGTGTCTTATTGCTGTATATCTCCCAGTGCTGAGCTCAGTTGTAGTGAAATCCTTTGTCTAGAGGCCTTGTCTGTTTTCTTAGTGGCAGTAAGTTTTCAGAACTAGTTTCATCCAGCCAAAGTATTCCTGTATCTGTATTGTTTGTTTTTTGTCCTGTGTTTTAAATCAGATATACCTGTTGCTCAGGCTGCTGCAGAGAGATTGACCTACTGTCAGCTGTGATATTGAGAAAAGATAAGTGTTTATTCTCCTTTTTGTCTGCGTTTTGATTTGATATCTCTGTAATCTGTACAACTGTACTTATTCTTCTTCTTGTGTGTTATAGCTCTATATCTCTCAGTGTTGTCCTCAGTTGTAGTGAAATCCTTTGTCTGGATGCATTGTCTTTTTTTTAGTGGAAGTAAGTTTTCAGAACTAGATTCATCTGGCCAAAGGATTCCTGCATCTTTATTGTTTGGTTTCTGTCCTGTGCTTTAAATTAGATATACCTGTTGCTCAGGCTGCTGCAGAGAGATTGACCTACTTCCAGCTGTGATATTGAAGAAAGATAAGTGTTTATTCTCATTTTTGTCTGCATTTTGATTTAATATCTCTGTAGTCTGTACAACTGTACTTATTCTTCTTCTTATGTGTTATAGCTGTATATCTCTCAGTGTTGACCTCAGTTGTAGTGAAATACTTTGTCTGGAGGCCTTGTCTGTTTTCTTTGTGGCAGTAAGTTTTTAGAACTTGTTTAATCCGGACAAAGTATTCCTGCATCTGTATTGTTTGTATTTTGTCCTGTGTTTTTAATCAGATATACCTGTTGCTCAGGCTGCTGCAGAGAGATTGACCTACTGCCAGCTGTAATATTGAGAAAAGATAAGTGTTTATTTTCATTTTATGTCTGCATTTTGATTTAATATCTCTGTTATCTGTACAACTGTACTTATTCTTCTTCTTGTGTGTTATAGCTGTATATCTCTCAGTGTTGACCTCAGTTGTAGTGAAATCCTTTGTCTGGAGGCCTTGTCTGTTTTCTTAGTGGCAGTAAGTTTTCAGAACTAGTTTCATCAGGCCAAAGTATTCCTGCAACTGTATTGTTTGGGGGCTGTCCTGTGTTTTAAATCAGATATACCTATTGCTCAGGCTGCTGCAGAGAGATTGACCTACTGCCAGCTGTGATATTGAGAAAATCTAAGTGTTTATTCTTATTTTTTGTCTGCATTTTGATTTAATATCTCTGTAATCTGTACAAATGTACTTATTCTTCTTCCTGTGTATTATAGCTATATATCTCTCAGTGTTGTCCTCAGTTGTAGTGAAATCCTTTGTCTGGAGGCCTTGTCTGTTTTCTTAGTAGCAGTAAGTTTTTAGAACTGGTTTCATCCGGCCAAAGTATTCCTGCATCTGTATTATTTGGTTTCTGTCCTGTGTTTTAAATCAGATATACCTGTTGTTCAGGCTGCTGCAGAGAGATTGACCTACTGCCAGCTGTAATATGGAGAAAAGATAAGTGCTTATTCTCATTTTTTGTCTGCATTTTGATTTAATATCTCTGTAATCTGTACAACTATATTTATTCTTCTTCTTGTTTGTCCACACCCACCCTTCCTGTTCTTGTTTTGGTGTTAGTGTTGGTGGCTCTGGAATTGCCCGCCCATTCTTTAAGTCTGTATTTGGACACTCCTCCTGAGTCCATCTCATTTGCTCACTTAATTGATTACAGTGCGATCATATTCTGAGTCTAGTGTTCACTCTACATAATACAGAGAGAAGATTTGAGAAGGCCAACACACTTAGGTTCTTCGTTCCTCTCTCCATGCACTTTACTAACAAAAAAAGTTAATCTGCTTTTACTGTATTTGTGTTTCCTCATACTTTATTTTGCTTTTGCCTCTTCTTAAAAGTACTCAGTTGTATTTATTCTGCTGCACTTATTGCTGCTTGGTAGTTGCCTGTTTAAATTGTAACTGTTATTCTAAGTCTTTTGGTTTAAACACTTGGGCTTCATATCAGTTATTTTACATTAAGAAGGTTTGTGGTCTGCACTGTTGTGGCAGGACAGGTAGCTTACATCCTTCTAAGCTGGGAGTTGCTGATTGAAAGCTCAGTGTCTGCTATTCTAAAAGTGTATTAGTTCTAGTTTAAGCACTTGGGCTTCAGGCCAATTATTCTACATTAAAAAGTTTTGTGGTCTGCAATCTTGTGGAAGGAGAGGCTGGATTCTGCCCTTCTAAGCTGGGAATTTCTGGTCACAGGCTTATTGTGCCTGCTTATTCAAACTGTTTCTTTCTGAAGTTGGTGTGCCTTGTTGCTGTAGCATAGGATCAGATTCAGGCCTGCTGAATCTAGCTTTGTTTATATAACATGAGCACTGATCCAGGCCATCTTTTTTGGAGAAGGTTCGCCTGCACCCTAGTAGCAGGAGTGTGCAGTTAGAACTTGTCTGATTGAAGACTGCTGGAACAGGGCTCAGTTTTGAGCTTTTTTCTGCTTAATTGGGTAACTTGTTTAAGTCAGATTGTTCATTTTCTATTGTTTTATATATATATATATATATATATATATATATATATATATATATATATATATATATATATACATATATATATCAATTGCACTTTATTCATCTGCTTTTACTGTATTTGTGTTTCTTCCTACTTTATTACTAGGGGCATTGACTAACACTCTGAACTGAGATATATAACAATAAGCATCTTTTTATGTGTTTTTAAAGTGTTTCTTTTATTTTATCTACTTTATTTTCTGAAAATATATATATATATATATATATATATATATATATATATATATATATATATATATATATATATATATATATATATATATATACTTGTTTCCCACCTTTCTAAGCTAGTATAGTCCAGTTTTCAGGTTAGTGCTGAATTCAGTGCTGTGTTACAAATCTCTGTGTTTGCCCATACCTTACTTGGATAGAAGGAAGTTTCTCTGTTCACCTGTGAGAGAGGGGAGCTTTGAGCAGCCTATCTGTCCCTGGAGGAGTGGTTTCACCCTAGAAAGTAGTAGTTTATTGACCATTTTGGACTAATTTCTCTCTTTCATTTCCCTGCTACAAAAACTGCATTTGCCCAGTTTTGAGCACCAGGCAGTACCAGTTAGCTAGGGTATAAATATTCCCGGCTCCACAAAGTCTCCTCTTCAATTTTTCCCTTGGAACTAGACAAACTTTCAACTTAAGCACTCAAGTCATTAATTTCTCAGCCCAGCACTTGCTCAAAACTCATAGCAAGCACTTATAAACCCTAGCACTACAGAAGGACAAGGCTCTCTATTCGACCTTACCAGCCATTCAGTAAAACAGTTTACTGTACCTATACAGGCATGCCCAAAGGGCAGTTTCAGGTGTACTCTCCAGTCCAACTGGTGAATCTGGGCATTTTGAGGCAATGTGACAACTGCCTCATGTACACAGACAACCCTCTCCTCCTACCACCAAACACTAATACATGCGAGGGATGCAATTATAAAGCCAAACTGGAGGCTAAGCTCTTTCAACCCAAGACTGGATCAGACAGTCAAGAGGAGAAGGGAAATACTGGCATCACACCACCAGTCTCACATAGACCCATTAAACCAGCACCGGCAAAAAATACACGTAAATACACAAAAACATACTCGGAGGCTCTAAATAAAAATCTGCAAAAGCAACAGAGCACTCCAAAGAAGACATCCAAGCAACCTCCACCCCCCAACACAAACCATGAAACACATACTTCACATAATCAGTGTGCCATGCAATCACAGCCCTCAAGGCAAAATAACATACCCAACATACTAGTAATAGGTGACTCTATAGTCAGGCACACCGATGTCCCACTAACTAGGCTGAATAAGGAGAAGGTTACTGTTAGCTGCCTGTCAGGTGCCAGGATCCGCCACATAACACAAGCACCCAGGTCACTCCAGAACAAGTACAAATACAACTCTGTCATTGTCCATGTTGGTGTGAATGACCTGAGCCGTACCTCCCTAGACTACATGAAAAGAGACATGGAAGAGCTCTCTGATCACGTAGCCCAGGCCAGTATGACCCTCACCCTGAGTAGCATCCTGCCCTCACCATGAATGATACCACGGTATAAAGAAAAAATTATCAATTTCAACAATTGGCTAAGTTTCTGTTGTCATTCAAAGGGGATCCAGTGTCTGTCTGCCTGGGATGACATGCTCAACAAGCCATGCTGTTTCGATAGAGATGGCTTGCACCTGTCACCCTTAGGCTTTTGAACACTGGCCAAGGCTCTTGCCACCCCCATAGTGCCTTTTTTAGGCAAGGCTCAAAACACAAACCCACCACAGTAAACAAAAATCTGAGGGTAATAGTACTCAATGGCAGAAGTCTAAACCTCAAAATGCACTCACTCGAGGCACTCCTCAGTATGGAGAAAATCGATATATGTGCAGTAACAGAAACCTGGTATAAGGCTCCAGAGAGCACCCCAGCACTACCAGGCTACAACTCATACCATACATTTCAGCCACAGAACCCAGACCGAAATACAAAAGGCGGGGGAGTATCCATATTCATCAAGGATACCCACACCTCCAGGTTAGTGGCACAGCACGATGATTCAGAGACTATCCATGTGCAACTAACAATGGGCAAAACTGCAACCATGTTCCAGGACCCCCATTCCGCATTTCTGGAAACACTGGGTAACATAAAGGTCCTACCAAACAACCTAATATTGGGTGATTTCAACTACCCAAACATTAACTGGGAGAACTACTCAAGTACTAATTCCCTTGCCCAACATTTCCTAGAATTTATAAACTCAAATGCCCTGGAACAACTGGTCAACACTCCCACCAGATGTGACAACATATTGGACCTGGTCATCACCAACATTTGCGACCGGTGTTCCCTCGCTGGTTAGATCTGACCATAAGCAAATCACTTTGGATATCCACATCCCACCCCCACCCCCAGACAAGGAAACCACCATTTAAAAATTTTCAAAAGCAAACTTCACGTTACTTAAGATGGAGGTGGAAAGTTTCAAAGCCCCCATGCTAAAGGATAATGCTGTCCAAGCTGCAAAATCCTTTACTAATGCATTCTACGAGCACCTAGAAGAATGCATGGATCATACTATCCCAAGCAAAACCAAGACTCACTCATCTAAGAAAAGGAAACCAGTCTGGTGGACCCCTGCCATAAACAAGCTATACAATAGAAGGAGGAAACTAGTACAGTAAAGAGTAAAATCCCAAGAAGGGAAGACATCCCTAATCAGTATCAGCAAGAAACTACGATCCCTCATAAAATCATCCAAGGCAAGCTTTGAAAGATAACTTGCCAAGGAATCCAAAGCTAACCACAAGGCATTCTTTAGCTATGTCAAGAATCTAAGTGGCAATGCTCAGATTTGCTCAGAGTTAGTGCATAATGGCACAAAATACACTGAACCAACCGATATTGCCAACATCCTGGCAGACAGGTTTAGTGCAAACTTCACCCCCCCTCTCACTCCCAAAAGGGTCCATAACCATACCAGAAGAATGTAGAGCCCCTGAAATCACAGACACTCAGGTTAGCCAAAAACACAGCATCAATGAGACTGGGTGGTGTCCCAGGCTGTGTCCTACACAAGCTCAAAGACGAACTAACCCCTCACCTAAACACACTGTTCAAACTCAGCGTCTCCACAGGCTACGTACCCATAGAGTGGTGCACAGCAATGGTTATTCCACTCCACAAAGGTGGAGCCACAACAGACCCCGGGAACTATCACGCTATAAGCCTGACTAGCTTGGTCTGCAAGGCTATGGAGTGCATCATCATGGAAGTCATTAACAGAGACATTGGGAGCCTCCAAATACTGGACCCTACCCAGTTCAGCTTTGTTAAGGGCAGAGCATGCCTCCTAAACCTGGTGGACATCTTTGAGACAGTTACCAAAGTTATAGATGAGGGAAAGGTGGTACACACAGCCTACCTAGACCTCGCAAAGGCCTTTGACACCATTCCCCATTCTGGTATTATAGACAAGCTCGCCAGCCTGAACATAAACCCCTATGTCACAAGATGGGTTGCCAATTGGCTCATGGACAGAACCCACATGTTGAGAGTTGTGGGAGCTAGGTCTGACTCTAAACCAGTTACAAGTGATGTTCCCCAGGGCTCAGTCCTAGGACCCCTCCTGTTCGGCATATACTTCTCAGAAGTACAGACAAGCACAGTAGGACTATGGCTGACCAAGTTCACAGATGACTGCAAACTAGGGGCTATAATTGACTCACCAGCTGACACAGACATCCTTTAAAAGGGTCTCACTGAGACAGATACCTGGTATCAAAAACATGGCCTCAAGCTAAATGCCAAAAAGTATATAGTTATTCCCTTTGGAAATAACAAAGTACCCACAAACTACCACATAGGTGGTAGTCCCCTAAATACAGAAAATGTAATAAGGGATCTGGGGACCCAAGTAGATAGTAATCTCTCCTTTGATAATCACATTGCCAGAATGGTTAGAAAATCCTTCTATGTGACCAACCTAATCACAAAAGGGTTTACATCCAGATCAAAAGAGGTCATTGTACCCCCTCTACTCATCACTCATCAGACCCATCATAGAGTACAATGCCCATTTGGGGTGTACCTTACACGACACATGCAACAGCTGTAAAGACCACAGAAGTACCTCACCAAAAGGATCACTGGCCTCAAACAGATGCCCTATGCAGCTCAACTGAAGAAACTCCAGCTGTACTCGGTTGCATACCACCTGCTCAGAGGTGATCTCTGCCTGACATACAAAGCCATGTCCAACTCAGAATTGATGGACATGCTCCACCTAAAGAAAACCTTATCCCCTCGAGCCACATGCTCTAGGGATCTAAACCTCACCACAACAATAAATAGGACGTGCTGGAGGGATAGATTCCTGTCCCAGAGACTTCCCATGCTTTGGAACAAGATTCCAATCTACATTAGGCAGAGCTCCTCTCTAGCACTCTTCAAGACAAACCTTGACAAGTGTATGGGAAACAGAAAGTTTACCCCAGGGATCACTTCAGTGGCTCTGCTGGACAGAGGCACAGGGAACTAATCTAAGGGGGTGGCAAAAGCCAACACATTCTGGCTAGGCTTATAAATGCCTTCGGGCAGATAGCCTAGTACCTACCTATGAACCTATGAACCTAGAGCCACATTGGTATAGGAATCTGGACATGACCCATATGAGATGTAACATCAAATTGCATTTAATTTGTATTACTCACTGTATATACTGTATAGCTAACTAAACTGAATTGTAAGTTATTTTTAACCTGACATTTGACTAGGTTTTCTTATTTTATGTTTGTGTGTTCTGTTTTATAGTTCCATCATGACAGTAGGAGTGTTATTTAAGACTAGCAAGTTATACAACTATCCTATTATGGAGCAAATGATACATGACTAAAAGCTTATTTGTTATTCATTATTTTACAACAGTAACTCAACTATAAGAACAACCTATTATAGTTGCTCTTCATGTAACATTGGGAAATATAAATAATTCTCTTTAACAGTATCCACTTTCGAGTTTGCCCAACTTTTCAAAACTCTGATCTGTGGCATGTAGTTTTATTGTATAGTTGAATATGATGTGTTCATTTGTTAAGCAGTCTTCTTTATATGATTTGCCGTGATTCCTTTTAATATAAATACTTCATGAAGTATGATATTTAATGTTAAAAGTTATGCAAGTTTGCATTTTTAATGGTTTTATACATACTCTCATCAAATCTACACTGTCTCCCTTAGTTATTTCATTGCACAGCTTGATTTGATAGATATTGTTCTTTTTAGTATTATTTTGTTTATAGATTGGTAGGATACTATTGGGTAGTCTGATTTTTTTTATATTCATCTACTGGATTAGAAATTTTGATAATTTCATGTTTGTAATTAGTTTACATTATCTACAACTTTATT
The DNA here is from genome assembly GCF_019279795.1 of Protopterus annectens. Classification (NCBI taxonomy): domain Eukaryota; kingdom Metazoa; phylum Chordata; order Ceratodontiformes; family Protopteridae; genus Protopterus; species Protopterus annectens. Next base: position 950,684,259 of record NC_056747.1, read on the forward strand.
ACACATTTTTGTTTATCTAGTAAAGGTACAAAAATAACGACTTTAGTATTTTGATGGATTAATCTACCTTATCTTTAAATAACCCAAGGAAAAGATCAAACTTGTTTCATTATCTAAACACGAATAAGGCTCAAGTAGCTTTATTTCAAGAAACTCATTAAACATACAGGAAAAGATATTTGGAACACAGGTAAATATACAATCTTAGCTCAATCTTCCTTCAAAACTAAATAGGAGGAGTTATGATTCTATGGAAGAAAAATACACATTTTCCACAAATTATTTATAAATACGAAGAGCATGAAGGTCTACTTAACATATATATTTTTTTAAGTTTAACAATAAGCTATGGACCTTTGTAAATATTTACTGGTTTCCAGGTATGGGACAATGCCTTCCCAATAAATATCTAGACATCGTACTTGATAAATATTAAGGTAACCTAATCATAGGTGGAGATTTCAATTGCATATTGAAAGATATGGATACTAGTAATAACAGGAAACTAAAACTGTCCTCAACTGTGAAAATGCTTAGAAAATGGATAGAATCTGTTAACTTACAGGATACATTCAATATGAAAGGCCCCTGTTCATTGCTTTTTTTCTCACCAGGATTATAAATATGGTACACAGACCAGAATAGATTGACTATCTTAATATATAACTTCTTAGAATATCAAGTTTTAACTTCATTCCTTGTCCTATCTCTGATCATGATACTCTCATACTAAAATTTCAAACCAACTTTAAAAGATTATCTTTTTTGAATAAAATTTCAGAACGTATAACCATACTCAAGGAAGTTAAACCTTGGTTGTTCTCAGAGATAATTTTTTCAGGGAATGTAATAATACATCTGATATTACCATAGGTATGATTTGGGATTCATTAAAAGTCTATATTTTGGGAAAATTCAGAACTGATAAAAAATAAAATTAAGAAATGGGACTCAGAATTTCAAAACATTGAAAATCAAATTATTGAGGGCAAATCTAAAAATATTAAAAATAATAAATCTAATACAAAAGAAATAGAAACTTTAAATAAAAAATATCTTGATATCTTATCTCATAAATCAAATTTGGCCCTTGAAAGACTAAAATTGTCCTCATATTCTATATCTCCTAAACACATGCATAATCTTTCCAAAAGAGTCAAGATACAATCAAAAAGTAATAATATTTTAGAAATTAGTCATGAAGGTAATAATAAAAACACCTCAGACATCTGAGAAACCCTTGACACTTTTAATTTCATTATATATCTCAAAATCTAACTCCTAGTTCTGAAACTATGGCTTCAATATTAAAAACTTGATAATCTTAATATTAAGAAAATCCCATCAAATTTGAAAGAAGATTTACTTAAACATATTTCCATAAAGACATTATTGATAAAATAAAAAATAAAATAAAAATCTAACAAGGCTCCAGTCATGGATGGGATAATAATAGAAATATATAAACGTTTTCCACCCAATATCATATCTTTTTTCATAAAACCTTATTGAAATTTAATCTCAAGAAAATATTCCACCTTCAAGCCATTGAAGTTTTTGCTATTTGAATTTGAGCAAATCCAAACATTAGTGGTATAAAATTATGCTATTTGCAGATGATATCTTGTCAATACTTTCAAATTCAAGATCATCTTTACGTGAACTGGAATCCACCATACAACTGTTTCAGTCTATTTCTGGTCTCCACTTTAATCAATCCAAATCTAATTATATAGAATCAAATGAAAAGAAGAAAAAACTCAAATACATAAAAATCATATCATTTTTAGTCAAGTCCCCTCACTTGAATATTTAGGTATTATATTGTTTTATCTATCTATGAAATAATAACTAAATAAGGATGATGGCAGACGGCAGTAGCTGCAGAAAACAAAAGGCAAAGCACTCCACAAAAATAGCGTATAGAACTTTTAATCACCGCTTTCATCAACTGACTTCCTCAGAATACATTCAAAAGGAAAACACACCCTTAAATACACATTCAAACTAATTAATAATTATTCAATTTTCAATTAAAACAATGTTGAATACTAAACAAGTTCATTTTAAAAAATTCATTTAAAAAAATTCAATTTCATTTTAAAAAGAAGTGGGGTAAGTCCACCAGGAGTTTGGGGACACGCATAAAAGAGCATATATATAATATTAAGACAAAAGATTCTAACAATGCTTTATTTAAACATTCCACAATTTGTTTAAACTTTAAGAAATTTGTATTTTCTGTTGTGGAGGTTTGTAGGCAGGATTTAAGGGCTGGTGACTTTAAGAATTACCTGGAACAAAGGGAGACTTTATGGCAGATTAAATTGAATGCGGACAAACCGCCTGGTTTAAACGAAACCATTAATGTAAAGTGCTTCTTAAAATATCGGAAGTTATGTATTGATAAACGTCATGACTTACCCCACTTCTTTTTAAAATGAAATTGAATTTTTTTAAATGAATTTTTTAAAATGAACTTGTTTAGTATTCAACATTGTTTTAATTGAAAATTGAATAATTATTAATTAGTTTGAATGTGTATTTAAGGGTGTGTTTTCCTTTTGAATGTATTCTGAGGAAGTCAGTTGATGAAAGCGGTGATTAAAAGTTCTATACGCTATTTTTGTGGAGTGCTTTGCCTTTTGTTTTCTGCAGCTACTGCCGTCTGCCATCATCCTTATTTACTTGTTTTTGGGCTATTCTTTACTTAATTATGAAATAATAACTGTTAATTATGATAATATAATAAATAACATAGTGGAGGCTGCCAGCCCACCCAGATAAGATTTTATACATAATTCTATCATTTGTAAATATGAATGTTGAACTACAGACTTGTTTTCTTAAATGAAAGAATATGCTGTAAAATGTGAACTTAAAACAATGTAACAACATTGTCCTCTGCTGTAAAGAAAGCTAAGACAAGCATTTCTTGTTTGTCCTTTGAAGTTCAAATTATTTCATGACTGTCTTTGATGTTTACAATTCGGCTCCGGCCGGGCTAGCTGAAGGCATCCTGCCTATTGTCTTAACTTAAGGAATAATTACTAGAGTTTACATATGGAATGTTTTTTATTGATGTCATTTCCTGCAACTGCAAGATAATAAAAGAATGCAGTTTCTGTTGGCCTGGGAACAACAGGAAAGTGAAAGAATGATGTAATGTTTATCAGAACTGCAATTTCAATTTAAACAGAGAGAATCAGAAGGCATTAAGCATTTTTGTCTTGAACATCCAACTCACAGCACTGTCTTGCTCATGTGTAAGTTATCTTAGACTTATGTTTTCTTTTAGAGCTAGCCAGAAACTAGAAAGATTAGACTAAGTGTTTTTCTGTGAACTCAGAACTGTACTACTGAATTATTTCAAGTATTTTGGTGTGATCTCTGAACTTTTGACTAGCCCTGTGTAGTAGAAAGTATTGTCTTGTGGTTTTTATTATTTATTATTAAATATTTTAAAACCTTTTAACTGTGGATGGTTTGTGTAGAGATAATTTAAGCTCTTAAGAGTACTTGCATGCCTTTGGTAAAACTGTACAAAGCCACTCTAATAGCTTTAGCCCTGTGCTATACTACCAATTGGATAATAATATTGCACAGTAATAATTGGATACCCTTTTAATGGCCTTTGAGTAGCTGATAATTATTAGTGGGTGGTGGCAGCTGGTACTACCATATAGTCTGGGAAAAAGGGGCACAGCTGGAGAACCTGTGCCAGCCTTCCCCAGGAGTGTCTGTGTGGTTGTATAAACTCTTCTCAGAGAGTGTGTGTGTGTCAGCTACTTGGGCAGGGACACAAAGCACCGGTTGGACAGAGAGGGTGCTAGAGGTTTTAGCTTGCCCACTAAGCTGAGATCTGGACCCTATAGCTGTGCCAGTGGAGAGACTTATTGGGGAACTGGAGAGCAAGGGAGTGACCAGCCCCGGACTGACTGATCTCGGTGTGCTCTTAAGGGAAATTGCACTTTGCTGTGTGTGTTTGTTATCCTTTCATCATATATGAGACGCCCTCTCTGGTGTTAGTGGTGAGGATTGAGGCTCCTTGATTGCTGAGCCAGGGCACAGGCATCACGAACATAAATAATCTTATTTCTAAATGGAATAAGCTTGTTATCTCATTTGAGGATAGACTTCAATTAATAATGATGATCCTCTTACCTAAAATATTATTTATAATACAAGCCTTGCCTCTCCTTCCAGATAAACAACATATTAGTGTAATAAATAAACAATTACTGAAATGTATTTCATTTCCCAGTAAACCAAAAATAGCATTTAATCATCACATAAGATCTTGGATTTTTGGGGGACTCCATTTTCCTGATATTGATACCTACATTAAAGCTTCAATTTTCAAAATTGTATTAAGCTGGATTGATCCTAATTATAACTCTAACTGGAAAACTTTACACTTAATTTTTCTTAATAAAGAATAATATACTGTGTAATCATAATTCAATTAATTTAGATATTTTTTGGCATTATCTTTGTAACTTCATCCAGTATAATATCCCCTCCAGACTTAATCTATTTAAATAAAATACTCAAATCCTTTAGAAACATAGTTTTCTCTAATACAGATGTTAAAACTTGGTTTAATTCTACAATTCCTTTTAGCATCACCAGTTTTTTTTCCAATAAAACTTACAGTCATATACTTGCTAGCTGGGAGTCCAGGAATTTTGTTTGTTGATATCAGTGTTTTAAAGATCTGAAAGTCAAAGATGTTCAACAACTTATTTCAGAATTTGATTTGAACTCTCAAGATTGGCTATCATTACAAAATGTGAAAACTCATACACAGGAATTATGTCTATCTATATCTCATTCTCACTTCACAAAAAGTCCCAAATTAATCCACTTTCTTTTTTAAGTATCCTCAGCAACCTCAAGAGCATCCTGCAAAATCAACACCTGTCACAACACATACAGCCACATCCCACAATGTCTCAGCTTCTAATCACATAAGGAACATCACCACACAGCTCAATATTTTGGTCATAGGAGATTCTATTGTGAGACAGATGTCCCACTCACCAGGTTAAGTGAGGAGAGAGTCACAGTCAGCTATCAGTCAGGGACCAAGATCTGTTAGACCAAGCAAGTATCAGTATAGCTTGGTCCTAATCCATGCAGGTGTAAATGACCTTTGGCTTACCACCCTGGGCTACATGAAGAGAGACATGATGGAGCTCTCAGACTATGTGTCCCATGCTGGTATAAGCCTAGCATTGAGCAGTATTCTGGCTTCTCCAAGGATGAAGCACAATATAAACTGAAAATAACTGGCTTTTAACAATTGGTTTAAAGTATGGAGTCATTTGAAGGAGGGGTACAATATTTGCCATCTTGGGAGGATGTGGTCAGCATACCACACTGCCTTGTCAGGAATTGTCTGCATCTGACCCGTGTGGGATTTTGAATATTGGCTAAAACCCTGTCCACTCCCATACTGCCTTTTTTAGGCATTGCTATCCTGATAGTCAAACCAGTCTAGAAAATCTGAAGGTGTTACTGCTCAATACCAGGAGTCTAAACAAGAAACTTTACTCCCTGCAAGCTCTCCTCACCCTGGAGAACATAGATGCCTGTGCAATTACTGAGATATGGTTTAAAGTTGTGGAGAGCACCCCAGCAGTGTAGGGTTACAATTTGTTCAGCACATTTAGACTGACTACTGCACAGGAAGGGAGAAAATGTGGAAGCTCTTAAAAGCAAACACACCTCAAAGCTGGCCCATCAGTATAACATGCTTGAGTTTCAACACATCCAAATTACCTTAGACAAACTACCACACCATACTCTTGCAAGCTATAGGTCCCCTTCTATGACCCAGGAAAGCCATAATACATACTTAAATGTAATGGAGACACTACCCATTCAATCGAACACCATACTCATGGATGACTTTACCTACCCAATATAAACTGTGAATCATACAAGACCCCTAGCATACAGGCCTAGAGATTCCAGGACTATGAAAATGCAAACATCTTGGATCTATTGATCCATATACCCACTAGAGGTGCAAGCATCTTTGATATGGTCTTTACAAAGACATCAGATCAATATAGCCACTCTAATGTAATGTCCTTGCTGGTCAGATCAGACCACAAAGCTGTATCCTTTAAAGGAAAGGTAAAATCCTGTACACTGGTGAACCCTGGAACTTTTAGAAGTTATTCTAGGGCAAATTTTATACTACTAAGTGACACCCTGCCAACATTTCAAGCCCCCTAAACTCTGGGAACACTGCCGCTGATGCAGAATTGTTCAGAGAAACTCTATATAATCATACTAAAAGCTTCAAAGAGACAACAGTATGAACCTGGATTAAGTGTGGGATCAAGTAAAAAAACAAGCCACCCTGGTAGAATCCCAACATCAACAGATTGTATGACAAAAGGAAGAAATTCTTAGCAAAAATTAGAAGGTGCAATGCCCAGCAAAGTAAAAAAATCTCTAATCAAACTAAACAAGCAATGCAGATGTTAATTGAGTCTACCAAAGGCACATTTAAGGTTAAATTAGCCTTACAGGCCAAGGAAAATAACAAAACTTTTTTCAGCTATGTCTGTAACCTCAAAGGTAATACAGAGGTATGTATAGTTGTAAATAATAACAATTGTAAACAGTGCCATAGCTACAGGTCCAGCATATACTGCAAATATCCTGGCCAACAAATGTAGCTCCAGTTTTACCCTCCTCTCCCTTCCAGATGTTGTTCAGGAAATGCCCACATCTATAACTCCCCCAACCATCACTATAGAGTAGGTTCTCAAGGAGGTCTCCAAGTCCAAGAACACTTTATTAAAGGGTCCTGATAATATCCCAGGATGACTCCTTCTTCGCATGAATCATGAACTGTTGGGTCCACTACAATCACTACTTAACCACAGCCTCCAAACATGTTTCATGCATATGACTGGAGGACTGCAATGGCTATCCTGCTACAGAAGGGTGTGCCATTCATGGACTTGGGGAATTATTGACCCATAAACCTGAATAGTATGATGTACAAAGCTATGGAGAATAGTCATGGATATCCTAAATGAAATAGATAACCTGTAAACATTGCACCCAGTTTGGGTCTGTCAGTGGCAGATCTTGCCTACTCATCTTGGTCGACTTCTTCAAGAAAGTCATCAAAGCAATAGACAAGGGCAAAATAGTGTATACTGCCTACCTTGACCTGGTCAAGTCATTTGACACAATACCTCACTAAGGTGTTGTAAAAAAGCTCATTAGACAAGGTATGAACCTCTACATCACCTGCTTGATAGATAGCTATCTTACAGACATGACAAAATAAGTTAGAATACAGGAGTCTACCTCCACAAAAAGGCCATTTACTAGTGGGGTATCTCAAGGCTCACTACTGGGGCCACTTCTGTTTGGCATCTACTTCTTTGAGATCAAGGCTAACATTTAAAGGCCTCTGGCTGACTAAATTCACAGACAATTATAAATTAGATGCAATCACGGAATCCCCCAATGATGCAAATATCTTCCAAGAAGGCCTGACACAAACTAATAACTGGAGTCATGTCTCAAACTAAATGCTAAAAAGTGCATCATAGTATTTTTCATAAAGATGACCACCCCAGAAACCTACTACACTGACAATATGCCCCTCAGAGTAGACTATATAGTCAGGGATTTGGTAATTCTTGTAGACAGTAATTTGGCATTTGACCATCACATGTCTACTATAGTAAGGAAATCATTCAATATTACATACCTTTTAAGCAGGGACATGGATCTAGATCCAAACATCATCATTATGTTGTACTACACTCTCATAAGACCAGTGACTGAGTACAATGCCTCCTTCTGTATGCACCTGGCCAGACATATGCAACAACTGGAGTATCCTTAGAGATTACTAACAAAAAGAATACATGGTGTGGAAAACAAGTCCTTTGCAGACAGCATCAAAGTCTTGTCCTTATATTTGGTCTCGTACAGGCTGATGAAGTGATCAATGCCCGGCCTACAAAGCATTCTCCAGTCCACCCCTAATAAACCTGTTGCACATCCATAAAACAAACCGCTCCAGGAAGTCCTGATTCAGGAATCTAAATCTTGCTGTAACATAAATAGGACATGCTGGAGGGACAGATATGTGTCTTAAAGGCTTCCCCTTCTCTATAACAGGCTTCACATCCATGTGAAGCAGCATTCTTCCATGCACTTATTCAAGCAAAACTTGAATCAGTGAATAGAGAGCAGTAAATAATCCCCTGGTCTGGCACCTATGCCTCTATTATACTGAAGAAGCTTGTAAATGCTTGACCACCCATACTCAAGTATATATACCCCAACAAAACCCTTAGGAACCAATACCTATCAAATTGGAAAGCATGTCTAGGCTTAAAAAGACTTCTTTGGTCAGTAGCCTAGTATTCTACTATGATACTAACTCATTCAAGATAACTGAACCAACCAAACTGAGCTTCTTAGAGGCATAACTGAAAAATCATACTTTATAATTCCAAAATATGGAAACTTCAATTAATGAAATGGAAGGCAGATTGAATGAGGGTAAATCGCATACTGACATTTTATTAAAATGGAACACATGGTTAATTAATAAAGTAGAAGACTTAGAAAATAGAGAAAGACATAATGAATAATTTAAATACATTTGAGTTTGCTGAAAAAAGTGAGGGATCTGATATGGTAGCTTTTCTAACCTCATGGATATCTCAGATTTTAAATTTACAAGAAGGTCTGTCATTTGGCATTGAAAGGGCTCATAGAGCTATAATTGTATTCAGATTTATTTTACCTGGATAATGAGCTTGTCTTGAAAGACTGCTTGGTCAAGGTCTCCAATAAAAATGCGACAGGCTACAATAAGATTTGAGAATAACTTTAAGACCAGAATCTTGGAAAAAGAATACAATGTTTGCCATTAATTAAATCTCTGAATCAAAATAATATAAAAGTTCATTTTTTATATCCAGCTATATTAAGCTTCTTCCTTTTTACTGAAACAATATTTTAAGCACATTAGAAGAGGCTCTCTCTTATATTAAAAATAACATCATTCATAACGTTGGAAACATGGACTGGACCTACTCTTTCCTGAAAATATCATCTGGCAAGAATTGATAAACAGAGCTATCTAGCAAGAAACCCACAATACTAGAGCTTCTTCACTAAGAAAAAAGATCTGGAACAATTTCTGCTGCTTCTTGACTCTAACATAAACACAATCCATTTAAAGTTACATTCATTTTCCTTAGCGGCTCAATTAATGTTAATTGTAATATGAGACATAATAGCGTCTCTTCATCAAAATGAATCAGGAGTCACGCTGTTGCTAAATTATCAACATTAGCATACTTTCCTTTAGCAACATAAAATGTAAGAATAAACTAAAAAAAAAGCACTCCCTTTCTAAACTAGTAACATATTGAGCATATTTAACTGTATTCACTGTTTCTTAGATGAACATGCTTGGTATCTTAATGATGGGATTTAATGTTATTTTCCTATTTTAAGTATTTGTTGATTGTTTTTCTATTAAGATTTCGAGGGATGGGGAGGGACTTTGATAAGAGAAGGGATGATCAGTAAAATATATACCTATATTGTATATTATTTAGTGAACTGTATCTCTAAGTTTTTTGATCTTATCTTTCAAAAAAACTTTTTAGGAGCTAATCCTTTAGGTCCTCATTTATTTTAGTTTATTTATAAGTTATCTATGTATGTTTAAAGTTTACATATAGTGTTTAAATTTGGTTTTTCTCTTTCTCTTCAAGCGTGAGAAATCTTTCACTTCTAATTTTCAAGGAAATCCATGCCTTTGAGAGGAATAATAATTACCCAATTTGTTTAGTGTAATTTCAATTGCGCATTTTAATCTCAAGGGCTGCATTTCATTGGTGTCCTGTGATGCTTAAAAGTGGTGATATAGATGTCAATTGTGTGATGTAGCATAGGTGCATAGTGCATAGGAAATATCAGAGGCAGATGTGCTCAGTGTAATGCATGCTTTTTATTTTTAATTTAGTCTTTAGCACACCTCTAATTATATTTTTGACATCCTTTAGTGTAAAAGACAAGCTGGAGGGTAAAGAGTTACAAAAGTGCTATGGCACAGTTTTTCTTAGCATTCTGTTGCTCTATGTAATACCATGCAGAACAACTTAGTTTACATACCAGGTTTTAAGATTATTCCCCATTTTTTTATTGTTGTAAGCCAGAGAATGTATTGCTTAGGATTTGTTTTCGTGTAAGGAACTTAACCCATTTGTCTTATTTACACACAAAATTTATTATTTGATTTTGCCAAGGATGTTTAAAATGACTTACATAATGATAAACTAAGTTAATTCAAGGACTGCTGTCCTTTCTTGTTACTATCTTGATCTAGTTCAGGTCTCATACATTTAGAAGATAGTATACAATACAACGTATGTATGCAAGTACCAGATAATCTTGAATATAAATAAAATAAGGTAGCTCTCCTTGTATTCTTTAATTCATTTGATGAAGATATTTTTTTTTCTTTCTCAAAACAGTGGAGTAGCAGTTTCTTCAAAATTATATTTATATTAACAATGATCTCACATTTTTCAGGGTGTGAAATAAGTTAAGTTTTATTTCATAATTTATAATGGTCATTCAGTGAATTAGGTTGCCTAACATTCATTACAGATTTTAGGCAAAGCTATAATGCTCTGGGGGACATGGTTCACCTTTAGAATGGAACACCGTCATCTCCTACAAGTTTATGAATACCTGAAAGTAATATTGATGAAGGGTATGATCTAATGGCTTTTTCACATATTAAAGTTAGTGACTGTAGCAATCATTTTTCAATAACCAGTTCACCATGATTACAATTAAATAACAAAAAAGGCTAAGACACCTTGCTCCAGCACAAAATAAATCGATCTGACAGTTGTTGAAAGGCTTCAAATAGCAAGACAAAAGTATGAAAACTTAATGTGAATTTATTATTAAAGCGTTTTCGCCATGTACGCTGACACAGCTTCTTCAGAGAAACAAAAAACAAAAAGTTTGCACTAAGTCAGACTTTTAAATCTTTAAAGAGGAAATGACATCATAATAGTAAAATGTTTTAAATAAGACACTTTTAAAGTTAAACCACAAAGATACTATCTAAAAATTAAATAAAAATAAAGATTATTATTATTTAATTTTTAGATAGTATCTTTGTGGTTTAACTTTAAAAGTGTCTTATTTAAAACATTTTACTATTATGATGTCATTTCCTCTTTAAAGATTTAAAAGTCTGACTTAGTGCAAACTTTTTGTTTTTTGTTTCTCTGAAGAAGCTGTGTCAGCGTACATGGCGAAAACGCTTTAATAATAAATTCGCGTTAAGTTTTACATACTTTTGTCTTGCTATTTGAAGCCTTTCAACAACTGTCAGATCGATTTATTTTGTGCTGGAGCAAGGTGTCTTAGCCTTTTTTGTTATTTACTAGTTTTGCTTTGCTTGTGATTTCGTTCGTTTGTTTTCATGGCTACGGACGTACCTGTTAGCCCCAGCACACCAAACTTATTTTCTTCAGCTAGCACTGACAATGTGCACCAGGACTGCTTCAGTAAAGTAACTACAACGCTTTCGGTATTGACCGACAAGCTTGACCAACTTAATGCTAGACTTGATGCACTTGAAAGAAACAGCGTCAACCGTCCAGCAGCTGTTGCTGTTAATGCTGCTTTGGGGACTTCAAGTACTACTTTCGTGACTTCGCCGGATTTTCAAATACCGGCAGGTCAACTTCCTAATGGGCAGAACCTCGCTTTCATAAGGGCTCACACTGCTGAGAACATCGCAATGAATCAAACAACCGGAGTGAACGTAGGGGCGAGTACATCAATCCTGAACGACCACAACAGTGCAGGAGCACCAGTCTTCGGAAGGAGCGTTACTCCTTCCATTTTACCTCAGCGTTCTACTTCATCAAATAATACTGGCAACATTGCTGCTGCTTGTAGTAATGTAAGTAATTCAACTAATTTCACTGAATGGATGAAAAGTACTGATGCGTTTTTGTTCTCTGAACAGCGCTTACTGACAGACAATACAGGTACTAATGATATAGTTAATTTATCAATGACTGACAAGTTAAAGCATTTTGACAATAATGTTTTAAAACTCAAGAAGCTTCAACTGGAGACTATCTATTTTAAACAGTGCATAAGTGAAGGATTAATTCCGAAGGGGTTACGGAACACCTTTTCACCATCTGGCCTTCTGAATAATGCACAGTTTTATGCAGAACTTAAAGAACTCTTCCAAACACAAGGGGTTCAACTTTTAGAACTCATTATCAAGCACTATGATGTTCAGATCAACCAGCTTCTGCCTGAAATAGAAGTTCTTGACAGAGAATTAAAAGCTGAACTCAATTTCCAAAGGTTTAAAATTGATTATGACAGGACTTTGACTAGCATTGATGCGTTGCTTAATAAACTGAAACTGAACAAAAGTAAAAAATTAGTAAGAGATAGGCAAGCATACAGAAATGGGAGTGCCTATCCTAGGCTCCAATTTTTGGATAAAAAGAAGCCACCTGTTGGGGAGGGAGTGGGTCAGTTGGACAGCTTTACCCAGTTACCACATGATAATACTGCTATTCTAGAAGATGAAACTTACAATAATGAAGAATTAGGCCCTAGACGTAGTAATAGAATTAAGGCTCTCAATGCCAATAGCAACTCTGGCCCTAGGCAGAACCAGCATGTTAGTAACAACAATTTTTTAGACCAGCGCAATCCCCATCAACGCAATCAAAGGAGACAGAATTGGAAATGATTGAGACTAGCTCCATTGAATTAGCCTTGGAAGGAGCTTCAGAATTTTCTTCGACCTCTACAACACAAAATGGTCCTAGAATTGTTTGCAACCAAAATGGTGATTTCAAAATTTACAACTTCTCGAATATCTCCCTCTCTGAAGAGCTTATTGAACTTTTAGCTCATGGGTACACTTTTGTCCCAAGCAAACATGGGGACATTTCAAAAGAAATTATTAATCTTAAAAGTTTCGTGAGAAAACTAAACTTGAAATTGTATTTTAATAATGATTGTACCCTACCAACTACTGGAATGTTAAAATTACCTAGTGTTTTTAATCCACCCCTTCATCCCATCTTATCGCTTTTCGAACATGTTTGTGAGGTAGATTTAAGACACATGTTTAATGACAACTTTTGGAGGAGGCCCACTAGAGAATTTAACATTTCTAAGGAACAACTTGAATTACTTGACAACCTTTGTAAGGCCTCGGTAAGACTAATAAAACCTGACAAAGGAGGTGGGCTAGTTATATTGGATAACGAAGTATACAATGAGAAGATGTTTTTGGTTCTTGACTCACCAGCTTACTCTGGGGCTTCTATCAATGAGATACATGGTGCACATAACAGGATGAGAGGCTATTTTCGAGATTTATTTCTCGAAAATAAGATAGACTTAGAAACTTATAATTACATTGATATTACATTGCCAAAGATTCCTGTTATGTTTGGCATCCCCAAGGTTCATAAAGATTTGACTAATCCACCTATGAGGGCGTTAATTGATGGTAGGTCCTCTATGACCTACCCAAGTGCCAAACTTATAGACAAACTTCTGTCTAAATATGTGCAGTCCCTCCCTGGTGTCTGTAAAGACTCTTGGTCTTTTTTAGATCGCATCAATAGTCTACCCTTCAACAGTGAAGTTAACTTTCTCACTGTTGATGTGGTGGACTTGTACACTTCAATTCCTCATCAAGAGGCCCTTGAGTGGACAGCACTTTTAATGGCAGAACTTGGTGCCCCTAAACTGGAAATAGATCTTGTCACAGAATTATTGGATATAGTTTTGTCGTCCAATTACTTTATCTTTGACAAGAATTATTATCTACAAAAACAGGGAGTAGCCATGGGGTCCCCTTGTGGGGCTTCCTTGGCAAACTTCTTTATGGGATACTGGGAGAAACATCTACTTTTTGCATCATCCACTTTAATGGCACCAGTACAATATTATACGAGGTACTTGGATGACATTTTTATATTATTTCAAGGTGACCTCACTAAAGCTGACGTTTTTGTCAATGCTATTAATAAAACTACAGAATTTCTAAGATTTACTTACAAATTTTCTCCATTGGAGATTGATTATTTGGACATCAAACTGACTAAAGACCTCCAGACCCATTCTTACATCTCGAATATCTATAGGAAACCTACTTATTGCAACTCATTTTTGCATTTCTCTAGCCATCACCCATTCAAACAAAAAAGAGCTATAATTAAGGGCCAACTGGTGAGAGCTGCAAAGATGTGCAGTACTATTTCTGACTTCAACAATGAATGTAATTTCCTATCAGAGATGTTTACAAATAGAGGCTATCCTACTCATTTGATAAAGGAACTCACGTTAGAAGTGAGCTTAAAGAGAAATAATGGCTTTTTCAAGGCCATTTTACGCAGGAACGAACATGCTACTTCCACTTCATCTGAGTTGGATCCTCCTAATGACACTCCTGACATAAATCCCACAAATGATTCAACACCAGCAGTAACAACTTCTTTTGACCCATCAGTGAGTTATATTACAACATTCAGTCTTGATTCAAAAGCAATTTTGTCTATTATACGTAAGAATTGGGATTTCATTTCAAGTAATCCCATTCTTATAGATAAATTTGGTTTATTCCCTCGATTTGTGTTTAAAAGAAACAACAACCTAAAAGAGTTATTACAAAGGGATTTTAAAACATCCTTTAACAAGAAAGCTGGTATGGCCCCCTGTGGCTTCTGTAATAGATGCCATAAAGTTAGATCAGGACAAACTTTTAGTATACGTAATAAAAAATACACAATCAGGATTCCATTAAATTGTGAAAGTAAATCCATTGTATACGTGGCCTTGTGCGATTGCTGTCCGTCTTTCTATATCGGTAAGACTGACCGCAGACTACGTGACCGCATGTACGAACATCTTTATGCAATTAAGAACAAAAATGACAGCAACGCACTTGCTAAACATATTATTAACCATCCTGGCCACAGTTTTTCCTTCATGGCAATAGATCAAATACAGGGAAATATCAGAGGGGGTCCTACTCCATTACTTTTAGAAATTTGTGAACTCGAATGGCAACTTAGAACTGATGCATTCAATTTTCCAGCATTAAACGAAAACTGTAACATCATTTCAGTATTGAAATTAAGGAGTTACTTGAGATAGTAACTATATAATTTTTTCAACCCTGATGCATTTTCAAAAACTAAATGTTGTATTTACGGAGTATGCTGGTTTATGACGAGTTCACAATTCCATATTAATTTATTATAATGGTTAGCCCTCATTCTTATCAACTTCCAGTTGAACTATACGGTTATTAGTAGTTTCTTTTATGTCTTCAGATACCAGTATTTTTATTCCATTTGTTACTTAAGAAAAGCAGTTTTCTTTTAATGTTTTTCTCTAATGTTAGTATGCAGTACTTGCCCCCAATTTATTGTACATCATTTTATTATCATCATCTTGTCATTTTATTATGACTTATAATCTTTATTTTTATTTAATTTTTAGATAGTATCTTTGTGGTTTAACTTTAAAAGTGTCTTATTTAAAACATTTTACTATTATGATGTCATTTCCTCTTTAAAGATTTAAAAGTCTGACTTAGTGCAAACTTTTTGTTTTTTGTTTCTCTGAAGAAGCTGTGTAAGCGTACATGGCGAAAACGCTTTAATAATAAATTCGCGTTAAGTTTTACATACTTTTGTCTTGCTATTTGAAGCCTTTCAACAACTGTCAGATCGATTTGTTTTGTGCTGGAGCAAGGTTTCTTAGCCTTTTTTGTTATTTACTAGTTTTGCTTTGCTTGTGATTTCACCATGATTACAATGATTGGTGTACCAATAATTTGAATGTTTGTAGCAGCATGTGTTCTTAAAATGTATATTTGTATTTTATCTTGCCAATAACTATGTATGCATGCTTTTCAGAATAGTCAGTGACCTCTGCACATTAGTAATAAAGCTGACAGCAAACACAGGGAGAGCATACTAAGAAGTGAAATAAGCATCATCCTTCCTGAGGACAGCTCTAAATCCTTTGCTATATATTTAAGAGATTCAGTAGCACATGCTAGATGTGACAAGGGATATTGTGAATGATAACAGGATCCAACCACAGATTGAATGACTTGTATTTGTCAATTATTTCCACTACTTTTGTATATGATAAGCTCACATCCTAGTTGGCTAATGTCTATTGTAACCTAGTTTGAATTCTGAATAACATAATTTTGTTAAGGTTTCTGTTTAGTACCCCATCTGCAAACCAGTTATAGGTAGCTGTGAGATCCTTGCATTATTTACCAGCACTGTAAATGATTGAACCCAGTTTGCTTATTGTATTGTATTATTTTATCAGTTTGGTGGTCCAACTTATGAAATATTCTCTTATGTGAATTTTATTAACCAGCCTTTTTTTATTTACATAACATACGGTTGCAGATGATTAATTGTCACAATGATATATTATACTTTTGGGTTTTTACCTTTTTAAGAATAGCCTGTAATGAATGTTACTTGCCTTTTTTGTAGGGACTCACTAGTTTTATTAGAAATTCATTAACTGGTTACTGAGTAGAAATCATCTTTTTAATGGACATCTATATTCTGTGAATGGTTGTAAGGTGCCTCATGTTTGTTGATATAATTCATAGTGCATGGTACTTTAGTTTATTCTAATTAGGCTAGGATCCACTTGGCTCTAGAAAATTTTTTTTAGTAAAACAAAAACTCAAACCAGGAAAACAAAAATTGCCAATAATTCTGATACGTCTCCACTAAAAAAAAGAAACTTTAATATACATAAGTATTCACATAAGTTTCACTGAAAGTAAGATGGAAGCGCTTATGTATATTAAAGTTTCTATATTTTAGTGGAGACACATCAAAATTATTGGTGTTTTTTGTATTCCTTTTTTAAGAGGTTTTTTTTTATGTTTCCCTTCTTTATTTACTTTTACCTGTTTACATTTTAGGCACGTTTCTTAGAATTGTTATAGGTGTATCAGACTTAAAAAGGTTCATTATCAAGTTTTAACTAATTTGCAAGTCAAAGCAGGAGCTAACAAATGCCCTGGGATTCATGAAGCTCGTCGCAAGGATGGCGGTAGGCTTGCGCAGACAGTGCGGAGTGAAGATGGTGCAGTAGTGCCAAATGCATATTAATGAAGGCACGCTGCCACCACAGCCATGTGCAAGGAGCGCGAGTGCATAGGGCATGTCGAAGTGCCGCATGGAGATGTGGAAATGGCAGCTGCCAATGTGCAACCTAAAATGCTTGCATATAACAAGTTGCAAAATAGTAATCACATCTGACAGTGTCCCTGGATACTGAAACATATGCAAAGCATGCAAGAAAGTTCCTGCGAACACAAAGTGAAGAAGCAAACACAAATGCACGGCAGGGAATAACAGGTCCCTATCCCACGAACAAATGACATGGAAGACCATGTGGCCGTAATCCAATGCCATGTAGATAGCTATACCAAGTGGAAGTGAAACACATCATATGTTAGCGAGCCACCAGTAGGTATGTCCAGCCCAATGGTGAGGGTCACCAGCTGACCCATAATGTGATGGAGGGTACACAGCTGGGCAGATGTGTCCATAATGAAATACACGATAAATGTAGATATCTAGCAACCCTATGTCCAAATCATATCCCACAAGGCATGTAATAGTCACATACAAAAGGTATGTCCATAGTTCACATACCAAATGTGATAGGAAATAGAATAAGCATGTAAACAAAACAGAAGGAGCATATAAACAGCTACAACAATAAGGAAACATGTAGGCCGAAAGGAACAGTATTATCCGTACCATCGACAGTGGGGACGTGTTGTCTAGTACAGTCGGATATGTGTATGGAATATATCCCGTCCTGGACATAGGAAAAGGTGGCATCCTACCAATGAGTAGAACAGGCTGCCAAAATCCGGAAATCAGAGGTACAAGCCGAACTTGTCAGGATGTGTCACAGTTGAACGGGTAGTACCCGGGTATACCAACCATGTAATGAAAGTTAAGTATGGGCGTCTACCTATGTGCGTGAGGCATAGCATGTGGAAAGCAAACATGGCAGGGTAGTCCACACAACCATAAATGTACCTGACACATGTAGGGAATTCAATGTGTTACTTTGGCCGTGTCATGGGCCAACAACCAAAGCAGTGATTTTAAAGTTGTCCCTGATTGTCCCTGTTTTTCCCTGACTTATCCCTGATGCTGTTGAAATTTGTCCCCAATTGGTTGAGAGGTCTGGGCCCGTGAGTTTGGGAATGGAGGCTATATAGTGTGTGTAGTGGTGTCAGACATCACTTTGTTGTATCAGTAACAGCTACATGTAATAGGAAACAGTATTATCAATTATAATGCTACATGAATAACCTTAACGTATGCAAACCGTGGAGGTCGTCCATGTACTGCTGGCTGTGGCTCAGACTTCTCAACCAATTGGGGACAAATTGCAACAGAATCACAGATAAGTCAAGAAAACACAAGGACAATCAGGGACACATTTAAAATATCAGAGCTATTAACTGGAAACATTGACAGAATCAGAGCATAAGAATTAATACACATTTTCTGAAGTTAAAGAAGTTTGTAACACTTACTTATTGTCATTATTCATTAAGTGTGATTTACCACCTTTCCTCCAAATGTCACTAGTTTTAGGAGGGATTAAGAGGAACAGAGTGAAAATATGATTCAAAATCAGGGACGGCCCTGAAAATCAGGGACAGTTGAGAGGTATGCTGTGGGTATGTGTTGCCTCGACACATGTGATAGCTCTACATATAGGGTCAATAGGTCCGCCACCAGTCTGAACGGCCAAAGTGGAACCTGGTCTGTAGAACTGTCAGATGTACCAGGACAGAACATACATACAGCCATGCATAATACAGAAATATACATATTGGAGCAAATCAAAGCATCGTCTAGCAGCAGTATAGTTGCTTATGCTACTACATATGACATATCGACATGTCAGGTATACAAGACCTGTAACAAGCAACCAGCATAGACACCTACAACATGTGAAGGCCCCCTAATCAGGACAGTTGGAATGGCCAGAGTATTGTCCATACCACTCAACTGTCCCTGAATGTCAGGTACGTCCCTGCGTTCGACTGAAAGTCTAACTGTGTCCCTCTTAATCCCTCCTAAATGTAGTGCCTGTTGAAGGAAAGGTGGTGAATTACACTCACTGACTAATGACAATAAGTAGGAGTTATAAACAACTGTTACGTCACAATATGTGTATTATGTCATATGCTCTGATTCTGTCAATTTGTCAAGTTAATAGCACTACATTTGTAAATGTGTCTCTTCTTTTCATGACCTGTCCCTGAGTCTGCAGAAATGTGTCCCCGATTGGTGGAGAGTTCTGGTATTGTCACATGTGATGTGTGATGAGGGACTGTCCCATGCAAAGTGGTAAAGGTGTCACTCCTACAGTCTCCTGTTGTGCAATTTGAAAGGTGGTCAACGTGCAGTTGGTATGCGGTAGCATGGCTCAGCAGACCGCTGTGTTAATAAACTCAAGTCACATGTCAGCATTGCAGAGTATTGGTTCCCATGTATCAGGCAGATGGGAGCAGAACGTATGAGGAACATGCATATAATATGATTACGTAACTGGACAGGCCACCGAGTCCGTACAGTCGAAT
This sequence comes from Protopterus annectens, assembly GCF_019279795.1. Lineage (NCBI taxonomy): Eukaryota > Metazoa > Chordata > Ceratodontiformes > Protopteridae > Protopterus > Protopterus annectens. The sequence continues at coordinate 950,704,003 of NC_056747.1, forward strand.
GGCTGCCGTCACAAAATGGTTACACATACCCGATACTGTAGTCATGTAGTCCGATGTAATACGCTTCATAAGGGATCACACACACCCAGCGTGAGTGACAAATGTAAGCGGACATGTCGTAGAGCGAGCAGCTGTAAGCGTGTTTGTCAACCAGTATGCCAGTAGTGCCCTGTCAAAGAAATGTGGAGTGTAAACGTGTATAAGGTGCTGTGACCAGAGGTCAGCAGTGCTTAACACTGTGCAAACCCACGCACAACAGCTCCAACCTGCTGGACTGTGCCTTACCCAGTTTGTATCCAAAGGCGTCGTCGGCATGTTCGCAAAGAACTGCCCTATACACATGATGGTAGACATACCCTGCGCACATAGCTCATGTGACTGAACAATAGACCATGGCAGATGTACAGACAATAAACCGCAAACACCATACAGTGCAGACATCCAACAGTATAGCAATGTACTGGCAGATATGTCCGGACCACTGGTGTGTGTATGCTTGGCTGTCCTGTGTATCAGTGTGTGAGCATGCCCAGTATGACTGTTGAGCATGTTGTAGACTGACAATACCGTCATGTGTGTGAGCATGCAAAGTACGGTCAACTGTATTGCATGTGTCACATGTCCAGATAGTTAGTACTGTGTTGCTGACCCCTCCGTTCTACACAGACAGGTGACATGCTGTGTCTGCAGGGTAGCTAATGGTCATGTGGCATTGACAGTTGCTACATGTCTGTATAGCGTGGGGGGACATGCAACCACAGTCCTACACAGCACCATGGATGGTGCACATGACTCACATGTGTAGGTGTGACGGTGGGCACAGCCAACAGTTGTACACATCTGCCGCTACTGTACAGGTCTGCCAGGTACTCCATGTCAGTGTGTGGACCTACCTAAATTTCTGGTTGGAGGGATACCAGGGTATGTCAGTTCCCAGCATTAATTACCAGCACAGTGGTGTTGGACATCCTATTACACATCCTACATCAAACAGCCTAGTCTGCTGTCATCTGTGTGTGTCATACAGGGTTGGGGTCTGTCAGTGGGCATATCCATAGGCCATCGTACATCATTTGTCTGTATTGTTCCACATCTGTCCAGCTGCATGGGACGTGTGTGGGCTGTACGGACACACATGATGGTCAGCCCATAATCTGCAGTGGGTAGGACTACAGGCTACCATTGTGAACCCCGTATGTGCTACAGAGGTCATGGTGCCACTATGGATGTGTACTGTCTGCTGCCCTAACATTTGGCCACCACGGTCACTTGTATGCTCACATACATACCAGAGCAATGGGTAAGTACACATTTTAATACAACTGCCACTTGTTAGGTCAATAGACATACCCAGGTTGTGTTACGGATGCACACAGTGCACCTCCCTTACATGGCCGAGCACAGGTACTGTCATGTTTGGCATCCATGGTACTGTGTGCGGGTCAGAGAGGAGAAATCCGTGGGTGCCTACTGTGTCAGTGAATATGCCGTGTGTTGCCTCTTTGCCAAGGGCAGGTCATACTGTGCATGGGCTGTCACCGACTGTGCCCTACACAGGTAGTTCCTTCACCAAGTCACACTGTGCCTGTACAGGCCTTGGCAGTGGTGTTGGGCTGTGTGGCCCTACCCCATGCCGTTTGTGCTGCAACTGTTACTGCAGGCTAGCATTGTGTAGCATAGCAAATAACATAACAACATGTATGCATGTAACTTGTGAATACTGCAGAGCCCCTACAGATGTGTCTTGATACCAGAACTGTGAACCGAGCATCCCAAACACATGCACATGTATATGTCTTGCCTGTGCATCCGCCTCAGTATGGTGTGAGTGTTCAGGTGTGTGTGCATTGCTGATGGGTGTTATAAGCCACTACACCAGTGTTTACCTAGCATCTACCACTGGGAGACTGCAGGGGATGTCCACATAGGCATTGGTGTGCTACCGCTGTGTCAGACGCCATATATCGGACACATCACAGCTTCCAGGGCAGACAGCACACACATTCAATGTCATGCCCTGGCCATCGCATAGGGCCTAGCTGTTGGAGGGTATGCCCCTGCACTGACTGTAGGCCCTACCCTGCTCCCCAGGTGGTGCTACGTGTGCAGGCTAAGCACCCAGTACCCCAGGGTACTCATCCATGTGGTGGAACAGATTCATATTGCAGGTCCACTAATCACGTATGTGGAGGACCTGTACGTGCTCACTAGCATGTGTTGACATGGCATCTGTGAAGTGGTGCAATACTCTGGATGCAGATGCTTGTGAGATACCGATGATATCCGCAGTTGTGCTGTGTGAGGTACCTGTGGCTAGTACACCTAGGACAACACATCCCATGGTATCCATTGTGATGCATTTCCCTCGGCCTGTGTGATGTGTTAGGCACAGGTCAACAAGCTGCTGTAGGAGGTGTCTGTCCATCCCATAGTGCTCTAACATCCCCAGCCCATGTAGACCCTGGTAAGTCACCCTCGGTCAATAAAGTCGTATGTCACCCCAGTAAGGGTTGTTCGGCAGCATACACATCTGCACTGCCCCAGCCCCCTGCACATGTTGGTGTATGTTGGCTGCTGCAGCCCATGTCATTTGGTTGGACTGTGTCATGAAATGTGTCTGCAGGTATACACTGATGGTGTAGAGTCTGGATGACATATGTGTGTATGCTGCTTGCTCGCATTAGTGTACTGTTCATGTGCGGGCTGGCCATGTCATCAGCTGATTGTGCTGATCAATACCTGTGTTAGTCAGCCTGGACACCCTGACTACCCCACCACTGCTGTCATCCCTCCCAATGTCACCAGGCAGGTATAGACATACCCCTAGCTGAGGTTTGCTAGGGCAGGAGCACTCCCGAGGCACAGTACTGCAATGTACGTACAGTATGCCTGACCCCTCTCCCATGCTATCATCTATATGCGAGACCTGCACCTGGCTGACTACACACATACACTCCAGGGACCAGCAGCACACCCTGGTGATAAATGTGATACACCATAGTTAACCTCATCTGCATAGTATAGTCTTCTAATGAATAGTTATATGACCCATACCGAACCTCCAACATATTAACCACTGCTCAGTGTCACTCAGATCCACATACAATTGGCAACAGGTACCCTACCATCACCATATTCGATGTCCCATGGTCTTCCCAGCAACAAAATTACTGGTGTCTACACGACTACAACCCATGGCCCTGAACACCACAGACGATGTGCATTAACACCACACCATGGCAGATATACATAGATCCCAGGTTATCACGTACAGATCATCCGGCACAAATAGTCAATAGTGCTGAATTCCCCAGACATATGTTCACATCTATGTCCACCTCTACATCTACATATATCACATATATTATTTGTAGACATATATACATGGACATATATATATATATATGTAGATATACATACACTCATATACATGTACACATATGTAGATATGACATTTATGTCACAACAGTGAACCACATGACAGCAATGCATTAGACAGGAATGGAAAGGTAACCACATGTGCCACCTGCATCATGTAGTGTTGTTAATATCAAGGCACGTGTGTTATGTTGCATCACACGGGTCAGACCATAGCAAGGGTAAGAGTAGGGCTGCTGACAGTTACTCACCAGACCTATTGGCGACTGTATGTGTTGACAACCCAGTGTCTTGGCGGAATATGCGGGCTGTGGACATTAAATAGGTAAGCAACAAAACAAACTGGACACATCCTGCAGTTAGCCACCCACAGATACCAACACATACAGTATAACTGACAAACACACACCTGCCATGCCCTGGAATTGAGCATCTACCTGTCTAGTCTACCACACTTCAGCATTATGCAGTAACAGAATGCGCTACTGAGTTTAGGCATCACTGCACTGCCACAGGCATACTTCTAGGTGGGTCACATCATCTGCAAAGCAAAGATGCCGATAGGGAATGTATGTGCTGTGAGCCATCTAAAAGCATTACTCTGTCCCTAAACAGCTGTAAACACACACACATGCAGAGGCACACACTTGGCAGGGCTGGGAGTCGAACATACACCTAACTACCTTATCACACTACAGCATTACGCAGTTACAGAATGCGCTACCGAGATTACTGAACACAGCACTCCCAGAGGCATACTTCTAGGTGGGTGACATCATCCACAAAGGCAAAGACGCCGATAGGGAATGCATGTGCTGTGAGCCATCTAAAAAGCATTACTCTGTCCCTAGGCAGCTGTAAACACACACACAGAGGCACACACTTGGCAGGGCTGGGAGTCGAACATACACCTAACTACCTTATCACACTACAACATTACGCAGTTACAGAACGCGCTACCGAGATTACTGAACACAGCACTCCCAGAGGCATACTTCTAGGTGGGTGATGTCATCCACAAAGGCAAAGATGCCGATAGGGACTGTATGTGCTGTGAGCCATCTAAAAAGCATTACTCTGTCTCTAGGCAGCTGGACACACACACACACACACACACACACACACACACACACACACACACACACACACACACACACACACACACACACACACACAGACACACACAGCAGCACACACTTGGCAGGGCTGGGAGTCGAACATACACCTAACTATCTTATCACACTACAGCATTACGCAGTTACAGAACATGCTACTAAGATTTCTGAACACAGCACTCCCAGAGGCATGCTTCTAGGTAGGTGACATCATCCACAAAGGCAAGGACGCCGATAGAGAATGTATAGAGAGTGAGCAGTCTGAAAGCATATTACTGTCCCAAGGTAGCATAGACAAACACAGTGGTGTGATCGGGGCAACTAAATATCTACAGAGCACTACAACAACACTACATAGATATGTGACGCCCCACAGACAGTACACCCTTCATGACAGTCCACCAGTGTGTTCAGTGTATGATTCCATCGTGACGTGGACAATGGACATCTGTTGCCTGGATGAACACCATCACTATACAGGATGTCAATGGCCATGCCCATACACAGAGGCACATCACCGACACAAGGTGTCACTGGGCATGCCCACACGCAAAGTATCACACGTCTGTTTGGAATGTACTGTGTGTCCATCTACACAATGGCGTACTGGGCATGCTCACACACTTAGCAGTTGCAAAGGGCCGTCTTGCATGCACACAGATTCTAAACACAGAAGGGTGCAGTTTGGAATGTACTGTGTGTCCATCTACACAACGGCATACTGGGCATGCTCACACACTTAGCAGTTGCAAAGGGCCGTCTTGCATGCACATGGATTCTAAACACGGAAGGGCACAGTATGGTGTTACTATCCCAACGTACATGAATGCCACTCACATGTACTGACCAGTACACACTCAGGAGCCATCACAGATGTCTCAGGTGCAGATAACAGAGGTACACACAGCAGTCTTCATTGTAGCCCTCAGACATCACCATGTCGCAGGACCAGCAATACACTGCCATACATTACCACAACACCATGTGGCTCATGACCAGTGGACTGTACATAGGTCTACAGCAACTGTGCAGACTACACATGTACCGACAGGGTTCCAGCATGTGTTATGCATTGCAATGATACCCACTGTAATGACCAGGTCGGCTCTACACATACCAGGGGCCCTGGGTCTTACACAGCTGTGACAGATAACTGTCGCTGTACACCAAAGATCACACATGTGTGTATATGACATACATGTAATCGCAGTGGATATGTGCATGGACCACACACACAACACATATGTACATAGCATAGCATTTGCTGTCCTCCATGCAGACAAGTGGCTACAGCAATCACACGCATGCAAATGGAAGGTGGGTCCATGACTGTTGAATGCTAACAGTACATGAAGTAGCAATGTTGATCAAGGACGCATTCCCTCTGTACTAGTTACCCATGACACCCATCATATCTTACAACAGTCCATGTCTTATGCATGTCATCACATATGTCCACCAATTGCACTGCATACAAAATGGCTACATGACAGGCATGTAGGACCAACACACATGTACAATTTGTAGTGTGCATGCAGCTACCATGCATGTGCAGTAGCTGATGTATGTGACTCATCTGTGCCTAACTACAACATGCAGTTGCAATGCAGCCCCATCATTGACACCTGTATATGGTGATATACTGACAGTACGGTAGGATGTACATCAGGTATGGATGGATGTGTGTACATAAAGTGGTGATCCACCTGAGCAGATGGATGTTTGCCGGGGACGGCTCACAGGTATGTCACATGCCATCCTACCATTAAATGTGCAAACAGTACGCTATGTTACTGTTACTTGACGGTGAAGACATAAACCTACACAGCGGTCAGGTGTTACCGACTGTATGTCACCTGACACCTGTAACACCTACATCCTCCCATGTGCAAATAGCACCATAATTGCCAGATGTAGTGTTGGTACACATAATGTGGCCAATACTGCTGCATGTCTGTCAGACGTATCATCATATCGCAGGTGTATCATTTACACTACTGCCATGTGTGTTTGCTTGTGTGACCATATATGCCACATATGGTGGGGATTACATCCCAATTGTTACACACCCCACATTGTACACTGTTGTAGAGATCTGTACATACTGCAGTGTGGAAAGCATGATGTAGGCAAGGGTGGTGTGTGTATCACACATATCAGCTATCCGTATGTGTATGACATTTTTGGTCTCCATAGTGTGTGTGTGTGTGTGTGTGTGTGTGTGTGTGTGTGTGTGTGTGTGTGTGTGTGTGTGTGTGTATGTATGGCTGTCTGGTGCATGGAGTGAGGGTGTATGCTACCATACAGAACACACAGGATCCCTAACCCCTCATGGTGATGCAGTCTACTACCCTGTTGATGCCATAGGTCTCAGCCGTACTGGCTACCTGTACATGTTCTTTCTCTGTGTCGCTTGGGTGCACAGTACTGTGAGGGTGATGACCACATAGGCAGGGGTCCTCACCTTAACACTAGGGGGTGTGCGTTATAGTGTTGTTGACCCCGTGAGTGTGTGCATGTTCCTGTAATGTGACAGGGTATGACTGCTACACAGTGAGGCCTCATGCTATCAGGTGGCCTCTAACATTAGCATCGACCAGACCGCTGTGTACAACCCTGCACCATGTCAACATACCTGTGATGTGACCTGGTATGGATGTCACGTCTCTAGCCACTGTAGCCTATTAAACTGCCCACATGTGTCTGGATCAGTATATGTGTGGACATCTGTGGTATGTTAGCCTTTCCAACAGTCAGGTTGAGGCTACGTATAGCATGCTGATATTGCCATACGTGCCTGTGAGTACTCCACAGTTGCACATGGGAGACTGCAAACACTGCTACCTGTAGGCACATGCAAGTAGACCATAAGGAGGGAACCAGGGTATCATTACCAACATGCTGTTACTGTTGTTACCAAGACACATACTGTGAACATATAACAATGCATGCTAAACCTGTACTACATGGTATGTCTGGTGTGTGTTAACAGTACACAACTAATGTAATATACACTTCTCTCACTATTCTTACACAACTAATGTAATATACACTTCTCTCACTATTCATACACAAGTAATGTTATACACACTTCTCTCACTATTCTGTTCACCCTGTGCATCAGACCATTTGAGCATGTCCCTGCACAGATGGTGTGGATTACAGGGATGCGGCACAGGCTTCATCACATGCACAGGGTGATAATGTTTGCCAGGGGCATAGGTTGCACCAATGGATGACATCATGTGTATGGGTAAGGGCCGGTGACATGATTGGACATGCCTGTTCAGTATGCATATGGGTGTTGGGGTGCCCTACAGATGCGTTTGCTGTGTGCGTGTATGTGTGCACACAGTTCTGCCTTTTGTGAGGCCTACACAGGGGTATTATTGACAGCTCCAGATTGTACAGACCAGGCTGTACAGCTCACTGTGTCCGGCCACGGCCATGTGACCTGTGCCTGCCAGAGGTTGCACGGGCACTACCAGGCAGAGGTACAGATTGGCTACTGTCCGATGACACATGTCCACTGGAACTGTGTCCCCACTGGGAACGTCCAGGGCCATGTCCACGTGGCCTGCTGTGTCCTGGCATGGACAGCGCAGCCCCAGCTGCACTGCTACTGCTACCGGCACTATGGGAGTGGGCATGTGAGGTTTCACGCTCACGTTGACCTGCACTAGGTGGTGTAGCTGGTCTATGTCCACGTGGCCTACGCCTCACTCCTACCAGATGTTCCAGCACAGACAGCTCATGCTCGTGGATTGCCATGCCACGGTCAAGGATTCTGACCATGTCACCCAATCGCCTGTCCAGAACATCAGCAATCTGCTGTTGAGGATTTGCCAATGCCTGGATGTTGTTGTTTAGGGTATGGATAGCAGCCCTCTGCAGCCTCTACCCTTCTCTGTTCTGCCGTTCAGCATGTGCCTGTGCCGCCATTACAGTCTGTAACATGTATCTGGTGATACCAGCTGCTGCACTCTGTCCTGCAGGTGCATGTCTGCCAGAGCCGCATGCCTGTGTGGCACATCTGCTGTCATTACACTGACACCATGGTGTGGAGACACACCTTCTGTAGCCGCCACATGTTCCTGTTCCATGCTAACAGACGCTGACTGTCCTTCCTCTATGGCCACTGGTGATGCGGTATGTGTTGGCAGCAGAACTGTGTGCGGGGAAGAGGGGGACATAGCTGGGATGGCAACCATTGGCACAGATTCAGCCCCTGACAACCCTGCCTGTACATCATCCATATGTTCATCACTGCTAGTATCTGTGGGGACACTAACATCAGATGGACCGCAGGAGGGTAACGCACCTACATCACCTGTGAATGCAAAGAAAGACTAAATTACAATAGACACACACAGACACACACACACAGACACACACACACACACACACACACACACACACACACACACACACACACACACACAGACACACACACACACAGACACACACAGACACACACACACACAGACACACACACAGACACACACAGACACACACAAACACACACCATGCATGTGATTTGACAGACGGCATGCAGCATGCCTGTGATACAGCAGACAGCATGCAGCTCAGACATTAATACTGTTAGTTACCATACCTCCCTGGGTGCACACTACAGCAAGCAAGTATCATATCAGTAGCCATTCAGTTCACACAATCATGGTAGTATGCATGCATCCCTGTGATACACCATGTGGACCAGAACAGGATAGCAGTACACATGGCTGACGTGACCTTGACATGTAATCCGCTGACATGTGCATTAACATGCATACATGTCTGACACAATGGTGTCCTGACAAATGTACAGTGTCGTAATGGGCATCACATTGCGGTGTTGTCTGTATGCCCTACAGATAGAATGCATGTTTAGCAAATGTGCATGAGCATGGAAGGGTAGTGTGAGCCATCTACATTGCTATACAGTGTGAAATACAGACACTGTGCCATTGCATGGCATCATGAGGCATCTATATTGCTATACAGTGCATAATATGTACACATTGCATAGCCATAACTGCGTGCATACCTATGACATAACTGTGGATTGTGACCCACGATGCTGAGGTATATACACACACCAAACCATGCTGTGTAATGTGACAGATCACTGGAGGACCTACAGCTGACACCCCTGCACAACTACTACAGAGTCTTAGCTGCCTGGCAACCATGTCCACACATAGCAGACTTGTCAATTCACCATGTCCCACATGACATTGATGTACCACACACACGAGGTGCACAGCTAACAGTGATGTCCTACAGCAGCAAGGGAAATGTACAGTATCTGTGGCCTGATGTGGTGTCAATGTCTGTAGAAGCTGTAGAGGTGACTACTGTCATGCTATGATACAGGCGTGATGTTCAACACATTTTATATGGTAGATGTCAGTGACACCTCCACTAGCTGTGCACAGGCTTTTAGGATGTCCAGTGTACCACATCAACTGTATAATCGGTCAACTAAGGCTATAATTGGACCATGCATGGACAATGTGAAACAGGGTGTATACACATCACATCTACTGTGTGGCTACGTGTCTCTGGCCATCCCCCATGGCCATGTGTGCACATGTGTTGGACAAATGTGTCTGATGGCTGTCTATCACACATGTCTGTGTTGTCCCATATGACATACACCCATAGATGTCAGATATGTCACCATCCACAGGGTTATGCAGACAACAGGTTGTATGTTTGGTATGTGGGGTATGGGTTATGGGATAGTGTGACAATATTGCAGTCAAAACACTACATGTCTGGGACATGTCAGATGGCACATCACAATGTGTGCACCCATTGCAGGGGCATATAACACAATGGTGACCCCTGTGGGCTGCCCATATCACAGCTCACTGTATAGTACTGTTTGCGTACCACACGTGTTGTCCCAATGTATAGTACATATGCCTCCATTGTAGAACACCTCCACCATTGTATGCACAGCTGACCACACATGTAGCAATGACAAATACTGTGGTTTCAAGTCAGTGTATCATTTCATTTGTATATATTGCACATGGGTAGCCTGTGTGAATGATGGGTGATGCGACCTGTATATCGTGACTGGAATGAACATCAAGTGTGCAAGTGTTAACTGGCCACATGGCAAATAGATCTATGCTTTAACATGACTGATACTGATGACAGTCTCACCTGCAATGGACTCATGTCTGTGCGGCACACCAGAGGTACCTCTATAGGGGTGACACAGCAGTATGAACGTTATCCATGACTGTATGACAGCCAAAGGGTGCACTGTGTATGTTAACACATTCGCCTGTACAATATAGTATGCATATGTGTGCATACACAGGGTAGCATACTGTAGTATGCAGCATGTGTGTCCACATACCTTGCATATGTTGTTACATTACATAATGTACAATTACACATGCAACTAAATGGGATATAATAGTCATATGTGCAGTACTGACTTACCAAGCAACTCCAGGCTCATTGGTTGGGAGACACCCACCTCCATGATGGCAGCTAGTGTTTGTGGATGCTGTTCTGAGGGTGTCCTCAGACTGGCCAGTAGATCCTCGGTGTGTGTGAGCGGGGGCTGGGTTGGTGGCCCACCACCTGTTCCACCTTGTTCCCTGGTGATTGCAGTGGCACGCTGTTTTGCATGTCGTATCAAGTCCGTGCAGTGTCTGCACACCTGCTGGTAGGTGCGGTTATGGCCACCCACATCGTTCATCCCACTGCATGCTGTGGCACATGGCTGAACACCTCATAGTTCTCATGGAGGTACGGGATGAGGACATCATCCTCCTGGTGGCTGTATGCTGGCAGGCATGTACGAGGCATTATCTGTAAGACATAATGATGGTGACAGGTCACAGTTTCAGAGATGTACAGAGATACTGCTGCACATACATTTCTAGTAAATCTAGTACATCTGCACAGTTATCTTTGCAAATCATCATGACACTGACACGACTGACATGTTTGTGTCACACACATGTAACACCCGTTATGCATTGGATATCATCACCATATATGTGTGTCACCTCATTACAGTGTTCATACTCCATGTGAATGCTGTCTTGATGTGGGCATGTCTGTTTGTCTACACTGGTGTTCTTACCTATCTGCACATGCCTGTATGTGTCCACGGTAATGCTGTTGACATTGATGCTGTGTATATGTCACATATCAACACATACACAAACTTAATGGACTTGAGCAGTGACAATGCACACATATGAATGGAAACCTTTACATGCATGTGTTTTGCCATATACATCTACATAGCACTGTACAGCTGTTCAACATCCTGCCACGGATCGCCTGTGTTGCACATGTGATAGACATGGGACAATGGCTAGTCGGACGTCATTCGCAGGGATGGTTATCAACTATAGCATGTACGGGCAAGGTTTCCTAGCTATATCCGACAGCCATTATGCCACCGCGAGGTGCATCAGTGCCACATTACTGATCCAGACAGTTGATACTACATCTACCATGTGGCCATCACACCATGTATGACAGGGATGACATGTGCAGCTTTGATGGACAGGGTTGCGTATGGCGGGAGTATGTCACATGTATGGCACAGGGATCTGTCCAGCATTGTGGCGATCCTAGTAGTAGGACGGTGGCTGTCCATGACATATGTCTTTCAGATCAGGATATGGACATGTAGCATGTCCAACATCATAGTGTAGCAAATGTCTTTATGCACGGTAGACAGCATGCTGCATAGTGGAGGTGAGGATTGTGAAGGCTGGTATCGCCCATCCACGCATGGCCAATACCCCTTAAAGGTGATATGTGATCCAATATTGGTCACCCGAGTGCTGTGTATGCCTGTCCAATGATCTCCATGCTCATGGATGGCACCCTGTCATGACATGGGTACCTCGTATGACTACCTAAGGGGCCTGGAGATGTCACCAACTCAGGGAGGTGTACTGCACAGCACCATCCCTTACACAGTGTCCATAATGTTGACCACAGCCTAGGTGGTAGTTAATGGGTACAGGGATATTCACCTAGCGGTGACAATGCTGATATCATCCATCAGAATGTGCACATATGTCACACACCTCACCCACACAGCCCATTCTCTATGTTGTTCACAACACTGAGACAGCTATTGCTCATAGGTCATGGCCATTCACATCCTTACATACACAGATGCCTGACATTTGTCTGTGTGGTATGGGCTACAATGAGGGTGGAGTACAACACATTAATCCTGTTTTACTGTAGCTGGCACTGGTGTGATATGCACATGTCACTCTGGCACCTTTTGTAGTTGTGAGTCTGTCAACAGGCCACTGGTAGAACACTCCTGTGACATACAAAGGTATTTGTAGTCAAACATCCGTACTGTCATGTACATCTGTACTGCTAACATCTACATTGATAATGGTTCATGGACTTGCAGACCATACTCAGCAGGGTTATAGTGTGGTGCCACCAATTATGACTGTCGTCACCACTTGTGGGTTGATATTATCCAACACCCTATCTGTATTGTATGTTCATGCTCAGCACTTGTTCAGAACTTGTGAGCACGTCATGAGCTACTGATTAATATAGCACCCATTCCACACCATTTCTCAGAGGTACACTGTCTGTCCTTAAATTTCCAGCTTGCTTACAGTACAACAGCTGTTGTACACATGTAACTCACATATCTTGTGAGACATGGTTGTATATACAGGCATGTCCAACTGTCACGTACCAGTGCTATTGCCTGTCTATATGATGAATATGTCGTACATGTGGCAATAGAGCAATTGTCTTATGTACACAGTCAATGCTCACCTTCCAACATATGACACTACAGCCTGTGGGGGATGCACATATGCAGCCCTGCTGGGGGTAATGCTGTCACCAACCCTGACTGCACCTGACAGTCATGTGGGGATGTGTAACATTCGCAACACACTCCACTCATCACATAGTCTCACAAGATCTCCACCACAGGCCACACATACGAGGACAACTTGTGTAGTACCTCTCCATACTCTGTGTAGGCACCAAAGGCAGCCCCCATCACCAAACACAACAACAACAACTTATAGCCCACAGACTCATGTGTGCCCATCACATACAGCCAGTAGGGTGTTATAACATACACAACACACCTGTCATAAGTGACTCTGTAGGCGGTCACATTGCTGTTCCACTCAGCAGGCTACAGAAGGTGATAGTCGCTTACATCTTGCTGTTGGATAACTGGTTCTGCAACATAACCTATGCACCCATGCCACACCTCACCAGGTACAATGTGACTGACATTCTCCATGTTAGTGTGACTGCCCTGAGATGCAACTTCACAGACTATGTGTGCAGGGACATGCAATAGCTCACCAGTCTTGTAGCCCTGAAGGTGTGGGCCAAGCCCTGGGGAGCATTGTGCATTCATCCGGATCTGATACCACTGTACAACGACTGACTGTGTCACTTCAACAGTTGCCTATGCTTCTGCTGTCATTCCACAGGCATCTGGTATCTGTCTGCTTTGACTGACATGGTCAAACAACATGATGCTTTGGCACAGATGACCTGCACCTGTCAGCCCTGAGAGTACAGATCACATGTAAGGCTCTTGCTGCTTCCATACTGCCTGTCTTGCACAGTTTCCAATAACAGTCACCACCAGAATGAGAACTGGCAAGCAAAACATGGGGTCATGTGACACAATGCTTGACATCTTCATCTCTGACGCACGCAGGCAAGGCACGCCTTATAATGCACCACTTCAATATCTCTGCAGTGACTGGGACCTGCCTCTAGGCTCTGCAGAGCACACCTGCAACGACAGGTTATACACAGACCATACCTTTCAGGCATGTACCTGGACTGGCACACCCACGGCTGAGGTGTTCCCATATTCCACTATGTTGTACACACATCCTGGCTAGTTACTTAGCACAATGCATCAGAGGTGCTCCATGTGCAACAAACTGTGTCCAGAACTGCTATACACATTGTAACAAGCTACGGATTCAACAACATACCCCACTGTTACCAGACCTCATTTGTTGTTGTACTGGACAGTAGGGCTCAGACAGATACTACTGATGTGAGACTGACACTACCCCACACTTCACTGGGATAGCCACTCATGTACCGACACATTAGGCCAACACTGTCAGCGATTCATAACCTCCACTCGGCTGGATCAACCCATACACACCACCTCCAAGACCAACATTATCCTTGACATGGACACTACCAACATGTGACTGGTGTTCCACACCTGGGGTTATCCCCTCATTGGTGGATTCTGAACATATGCTAATCACCTTTGTTAGCCACATCCCGGCACCACACCCTTCATGGCATACACAGTACATGAGTACTACAACACCTACTACAGATGTCTTATGACAGTGGTAGTTAACGTCATGACACCCGTGCAGATGGACAATGCACATACAAACGCTGAAACATACCCCAGTGCACTTCATTAACATGTACATGACTGCATGGATCATGCTATTCCACACAGAGCCATGATGGTACCCACCAGATAACAGACGCCACTCTGGGGGACCAGTTCCATGGACATAATTTACAACAACAGGTGGAGGCTGTTGCACAGTGGTGTACAATCCCATGGATGGGGTAGCTCACTGGTCAGCCTCAGTAGGGCCATGGGATCCCTCATCACATACTCCAAAACTAGCTATGTAAACATTACTGTGACACATTCCGGGGTGTACCACAAGGCATTATGGTGGTATGTCAGTAGTCATTGGCAATACCCACATCTGCTCTCACATACAACAGTTACTCAGGAACATTACAGAACCAGGTGATGTTGGCAACATGCTGGCGGATGGATTCAATGCTAACATTACACCCTCTCACTCCCTACAGGGCCACAATCCATGCAGGAACATTGCGGTGTCCCTGCGGTCACACCTACCCAGTACTAACCTGCAGTCTATATGTCCTGGGACACTGGCCCCATGTGACCTTCCAAAATCCCAGGCTGTGATGTCCACAAACCTCTGAACGACATATCTCCCCACTAGGCCACCATATTCAGTAATAGCCTTGTATCAGACATTGTGGCCCCTGAATGGCACACAGCAATAGTTATCACACTCCACACAGGTGGTGCCACAATGCACAAGTTGGACTATTGCCCTACACACCTGACTGGACTGTTCTGCATGGCTATGGGGCACATCATCATGGACGTCATTCACAGAGACATTGTTGGGCTCCGGTCCTTTGATGCCACCCAGATTGGACTTGTTAGGGCCAGAGTATGGCTCCTATACCTGGTGGACTCCTTTCATACAGTTACCAGGGTAGTTGATGATGGTACGGGGGTCCACACAGCCTACATTGTCCTCTCATTGCCTTTCAGCACCGTTCTCCATTCTGGTATTGACAACATACACATCCACCTGCGCATCGAACCCTATGTCTCAGGATGTTATGCAAAGTGGCTCATGGACAGGACACACACAATGAGGGTAGCATACCATAGTACCTACTGTATTTTAATTACACTTGGCATACCACAGTCCTCAGTCATAGGGCCCCTCATGTTCGGTATATGCTTCCCTGAGGTACAGGCTAGCACAGAGGGACTTTCCCTGCCTAGCTTTACAGACCACTGCATACAAAGCACCATGATTGATCCACCAGCTGATACTGACTCCATCCATAAGGGTGTCACTGTGACGGATACCTGATATCAATATCATGGCCTCAAGCTGCATGACACAAGGTGCATGAACATCCCCTTTGCATTACACCATTCACCCACTGACTATCACATAGGCGGTAGTCCCCTACATACATGTCACATTGTACGTGTTCGTAGTACACACATATGTCGCACCCACTCCTGTGATTACCATATTGCCACTGTGGCGTGGATATCCTTCTACATGGCCACACTTATCTGTACTGGGTGTGTAGCTGGTACATAGGCACCCATCGTACCTCTGAACTCCAGACGTCTACACACATTCAAGGGTACAACACCCCATTTAAGTTGTACCTTACACAACAGCTACGGCTTTACATACCACAACATTAACACGCCATGATGTTTATTGAGCTCCGACAGTTAAAGTATGTGGCTGAACTATGGACACCACTTCTGTACACATTTGCATACTACATACTCAGGGGTGACCTCTGCTGAACAGACAGGGCCCATGTCCACAACAATATTAATGGATATACTCCGCATACGCGACATAAGCAAAAGCCACTGTGAGCAACATGCTCATGGATATGTGCACACACACAACGATGAGTGGGATGTGCTTGAGGATTACATTCCCAAACCGGACACTCACCATGCTTTGGAACATGATTCCTATGTACATCACGCAGGGACACTCAGTAGCACTGTTCATGTGATACCTCACTTGGTGGATGGGAGACACATGTACGCCAGGGATCACTGCAGTGGCTGTACTGTGCAGAGGTGCAGGTAACACATGGCTCTGCTGTTCACAGGACACTACCCTAGAGAGGTGCCACTGGTGTGAACACTGTAGTTGTGCTTACACACAGACTTGCCAGACTGCATAGTATCCCACTATGAACCTGTGAAGCTATTACATGTCCTTTGTGCATGGTTACTTGAGCAGCCCTTCCATTTAGATTAGCTATCATGCTATTACAATGTCCTGTGATTACAAGCCATATGTATCCTGTTATTGTACATTGTACATGCCAATAAATGATACCTTTGGTATGCATGATATGCCTGTTATGCTGTGTAGCATATCTGGCATATCTACCTACACTACTATACATTACACATATTTTACATAGTATCCCATAATGCAAAGCATACTTGCACAGCGGGACCACCTTAGACATGTCATTGCCGTTATATGCCCATACACATGCCTACTGTGACAGTATATCAACATATACTATCCCCTGCTATGGCACGTACCTGTTGGACATACCCTACCACTGACAGCGGGTGGTATGGTATTGTTCTGTTTAAAGCCCTCATGTAGCATCCCTTGTGGTGTCTGTGATGTTTACCTTGTGGCTCACTGCTGGACGCACAATTTCTACAAGCGTTAGTATGCTCAGCAAGACATAACTACATAAATACCTTTTCCCACTTTATGCATTGCGGACACTTTTAATTAATGCAAACCAGGCTATACATACACTAACATAATTAATACAAAATATGCTATACATACACTTACATACCGAGTGTTCTACATACCTTGTTATCGTTCCGGATTTTCGTCTCTATCTCTCTTACACTGTTTAAACAGTTTTATGGTATGAGCATACGGTTTGAATGTCTGGCAAGTCATCCTTATATACGTCGATACCTGTAACATGTGGTTTCCTGCTGCCAATTGGTGTTCCTGAGTGACTTATTACTTGCACATCAGCTGTGCAGCTACTCCATTCACCAATTACGTGGCAACAATGGGGTATAATTCAATTCTCCACTTGGGCGTTGCCCATTTACCCTACCTTTGGGGAGACAGCCTGTATTGTGCTTTGTTGTGTGTAATTGCAACTGCTATGTGTAGAGACATGTATAGTTTGGATTCATGTCCCCCGTGGAATGTGTGTGATGGCTAGAGTATGTGGTTCTACATGTGAGTGTACCTGTCATCCTAACCGTCTGATAACAGACGATTGAAAACAAAACCTGTAACATCGCCGTTTGTTCCATTATACAACGGCTACAATTTTGCATGGCACCTTTAAATGTGTCTCTCACAAGGTATGTTAACGCTTCTGCAGATGTAATTGACTGACTGGATGTTTGTGCTGTAATTACAGTCTGTATTGCATAGTTTCTAGTGTGGGGGATGTAGGTAGGTGTACGTAGCATATACAGATTTGTGGGGCTTGCATTCCTACATATTCCATATATATGTGTGTGGGCTCCTTCCCTAATTAAAGAGCTCTCAGTCAGTAGACTTATGTTACAGGATTATACATTGAGCCGTTGTTAATTGGTTTCTATATAGTATGCAGGTGAGGTTGATACTTCCATACCTCCGGAATTACAGCGATATGTAAAGGGATATTTCTAAATGACAGCTATCCCGTGTATTTCTGTCCTAGATATTTGCAGCCATTGCAGTTGTGTTGGTGACAGAACCGCTTTGGCATGGGTTGCCACCTTTTCATATGGCCATTGTTGGACACTTGCGGGACACACATCAGTGTTTACAGGCCGACACATAGCCACGGTCAGTATACAGGATAGCACATACGTTTATCCTCAATACATACTTATTGTTGTGGGACTTTGGCTACTTATCATATTGCATGTAACATTTATGTTTCTTACATACAGGCATAACTATTTCATGCAACTATTACATAATATATGGGACATAATAATATCCTACAATCTCGGACAGTTGCACTTTGTAATGTTTTATGTCAGGACACAACTGCCCAGGGAGGGGCTGTCCCTCCTAATGTGGGACAGGTGGTAACCGTATGCCTACGGCTAGCTATACCCACACCTACTGTAATGATCTACCTCCGAGTTGGCACTAACAGACACACGATGCGGACACACACACACACACACACACACACACACACACACACACACACACACACACACACACACACACACACACACACACACACACATTACAGTCACACGGAAATGCACACAGCACCCTCAACACACACATACACAGACTACGGCACTCACAAACACAGTTGAACACAGTACCTACGTGGACCGCAACACCAGCAGCAGTAACTAAATGTCCCTTCATATCGTCATAATATTACTCGCGGTTCTACTGTTCCAGTACTGTGTTCTTTCGGTCTTTCAGCCTCGTGGTTAGGCGTGTTGGTATGTGACACATTCCATAGTTGGCGGTATCCTATTTATTTGTACCTCCAGGGTTTTATGAATGTCGTTGACCTATCTATGTATTTGCAGATATCGGTGAATCCGTATATATCAACATATATCACTCTATCGCCCTTTCTATCTGTATTATATATATGTATATATGTATATATGTATATATATATATATATATATATATATATATATATATATATATATATATATATATATATATATATATATATATATATATATATATATATATATATATCTGACAGGGAAAGTGACAGGCAAGCTACACCTTTCATTGTATACTTGTCGGTGTATACTGTTTCCTGGACTCCGCACGTTTGTGTCTGTACCTGTCACATTACACACCTGCAGTAGGTTAGGGTTACCACCTGTCCCACTTTGTGAGGGACAGTCCCTCTTTGGGCAGTTGTGTCCTGCAAAATATTTGTAAAAATGGCAAATGTCCTGAGATTTTAGGACAAAATTATTTCCTATAGTTTATGTAATAGTTGCATAAAACAGTTATTCTGTATCTGAACCACCTAAATGTTATAATAAACAGAATAAGTAACTAAAACATTACAAGAATAAGCTTTTATCTAGGCAAAAAAGTGAAGTTCTGATTTTCGTACTGGCCGGGTGTATGTGTCGGCCTGCAGAAATCTGATGTATGACCCACATTGGTTATTTGAAAAGGTGGCAACCCTACCGTAGGTACATCTTGGCTACCATAGTGTTAGGTGATTGTATACATGATTGCGTGTTCTACTCCTGGCAGTGGTCGTTTTACCCTTCAGAGCAGGCGCTATTAGTACAGGGGTGAATAATGCT
Source organism: Protopterus annectens (assembly GCF_019279795.1). Taxonomy (NCBI): domain Eukaryota; kingdom Metazoa; phylum Chordata; order Ceratodontiformes; family Protopteridae; genus Protopterus; species Protopterus annectens. The sequence goes on from NC_056747.1 coordinate 950,724,169, forward strand.
GGTTTTACCTGTTCTGGACATCATTGACCATGATCTGCTCAATATTCGGAGAAGCTTAGCCCTGTTTCGTGCATATCCGTATAGTCATATTTAAACAATGCTTACCAGCAGTGGGCAACGCATATTCCCACTAATGTGCTAAACATGATCTGATGACCTGCATCCGACATGCATTACTCGTGCCTTCAGGATTACGTTACATCCCTTGCAGGACGTGGGACCGGGAACATGCACGATGGTCATTGCATTTACCACTTGGCCATTTGGGATTTGTACACGTGTTATGTCGTTTTGTATGTGGAGTATACTATGGCTGTTACTCCATACTGCACTCACATGGGTAACTCAGTTAGTTTACATATTGATGAGTCCAGTTAATGGTATGTCCATGTGATGTTTACTGTATGTGCTCCGGCATTGGGTATGTATATCACAGTGAGCCACAAACGATAATGTGCTACACCTTCAAACGACCGTAGGTGGAGCATGCTGCGGTGACGAATACCTGTCATGGGTACACCCCATGCCTTGACACAACATCCATGATTATATTATGTGGAGCCCCTCATTAACGCAGCAGGGAATCCATGCAGAGTGTGTGCAGCACAGTGCTTACACACATGTGATCCCATGATTTCCTCTGCTCCACAAAGCGACAGTTGGTTACTCGATGTTGTGGCAACAGCAGACACTGTTTGCTTCGTTTGGTGTATGGCCTCTGACAATCGGGCATGTACCTACCGATGTACCTGGGAACCTATACACACAGCACCAACATATGCTGATAGGTGCATGTACTGTTCAGGTGTTGACATCCCGTGTTCCAATAGCCGTTCTGTGTACAATGTTTGAGGGCTGCCTATGTAGGATTCACACAGCGGGCCACCTATACATTACAATTTACAGGTGGTCATGTGTGTGTGCCATCCATTTTACTGTGTGTGCAGGTGGAGAGGTGTGTCAGTCCGTAGGGGCCTAGTATGTGCTATACATTCCCTCTTTGCCAAGGCATAGGCATATTGGGCATGCCTCCGTCTGCCTACTGGGGCTGGCACAGTGTGTTCGTGGTCTGAATCCCTCTGTGCCTGTGATGGCCTTGGCAATTGCGGTGGGCTATGAGGGCCTTCACCATTTTGTCCCTGCTGCAGCTGTTTCCGCAGGATCATATTATGTAGCATGGCACATACTATGAAGATGTGGGCACACGTGCCTGGAGAGTACTGCAAGGCTCCACCAGATGTGTCCAAGCAACAGAACCATGATTTCAGCATCCCAAACACACGGTCTATGATCATTCTGGTTTGAGCGTGTGCCTCATTATGGCGTTCTTGCATGGGTGTGTGTGCATTTTTGATGGGAGTCATCATCCATGGCTCCAGTGCATAGCCAGCATCCCCCACAAGGTGGCCATGTGGGATGTCCCCCCTGACAAATACCTGATACAGCTGTGAGGCATGCCAGATATGGGAGTCATGGTAGCTTTCAGGGCTGCCAGCACACACATCCATGATAATGCCTTGGGCATTGCACACGACCTGGCAGTTGATGGAGTGGAATCCCTTGCGGTTTATGTAGTGCCTACCATGCTCACCGGGTGGTGACTTGATATTTATGTGCATGCAGTCTATCGCACCCAGTACCTCCGGGTAATGTGCCACACGGTGGAAGTGACGCATATTGCTGGCCAACTCCTCCTGAGTTCGGGGGAAGTATATATATGCTCATTGGCATGGGGTAACATGGCATCCAGGAACTGGTGTCGTACACTGGATGCTGATGCCTGTGAGATCCCCATTATATCTCCAGTTGGCCTTTGAAAGGTACCTGTGGCTAGTATTCACAAGCTTACACATACCTTCATGTCCACTGGGATTGGTTCCCCTCTGTTGTTTCTGGTTCTCAGGCGTGGCCAGCACAGCAATACGACCACATACAAAGATCCAACACAGTTTATTTCTTTCTCTGGCGCCTCGGCTTACGCCTTCCAGGAGGATAGATATTCCAAACAATTACAGCTTATTTATACCATTCAAAAACCTTCATTACAAAAGCTAATAAGACAATTACGCAATTAAACAATCAATTAATTAGCAATAAATGTTATTCATAAAAACACTCTCCAATTGCATTCTACATTAATGCCCATAGGTGTCAGTGTATTATACTTTAATATAAAAACTGTCTCCTTATATAGCAGCTTTTGTTTAACTAAGTTATCATCAGTATTATAAACTACTATTTGTTCAAGAACCGTAGCTAATAAACCTTCAGCTGAACTATTATGGTAATCCTTAAAGTGTACTGCTAGCGGACTTTCTAATTTTTTATTTTTTATATCTCTTATATGTTCTTGAAGTCGAACCTTAAATGCCCTTTTACTTTCACCTATATAAAACAGTCCGCATGGACATTTAATAGCATACACTATCGCTACTGAGTTGCAATAAAAAGTCCCACAAGATCTAAAAATCTTACCATTTATACATTCAAACGTTCTACTTATATATTTGCACGAAATGCAATTCCCACATTTAAATGTTCCCAATAAAACTATCTCCTTTAATAAATCAACATTAGGATTAGAATACTTAGCATTTACCAAAATATCTTTTAAATTTCTCCCTCTCCTATAGGAAAATGTAATATTTGTTGGAATAATATCTACTAAATCACCATATTTAAATAAAAAAGGCCAATATTTCATTACTGCTTTTTTAACTTCTTCTGTCAATAAATCATATGACAGGACAAAAAACATCTGCTTATCAGTATATTCATCTTTTTCTTCTCTATATACTCTAGTTCTATTATTTTTTCTATTTATTTGAACCCGTTCATTTTTAGCTTTTTGTAAGGATAGCTCAACCTCTTTTGCATTATAATTTCTTCTTATGAACAAATCTACTGTTTTTTGTAGTTCTATTTCCAATTCTCTATTATTATTGCACAATCTCTTAATTCGAATAAATTCCCCATATGGTAAGGATTTCATAAGATGAGCCGGATGATGGCTCAATCCATCTAAAAAATGTAGATTTTCAAACTTTCTATAAATTCTTGTGAGTATTTTACCATTACTTAACCCTTCCAAAGTCAAATCCAAGAAATTAACTTTACTGCCCACTTGAAAATCATCAAATTCTAATCCAAATTGATTTGTGTGTAAATCTTTTTTAAAGGCCTCTAACTCATTTATGCCACCCCTACAAATAAAAATTAAATCGTCTATGTATCTATAGTAGCTTATTACATATTTCCTGTAAAATTGTAAATGATACAAGAAATCAAGTTCAAAGTTATTCATCAAAATATTAGCATACATGGGGGCAAAACTTGCCCCCATGGCTGTACCCTTTAGTTGGTGAAATAACTGACCATCAAAATAAAAATAGTTGTTCTTAAGACAGAATTCCACCAACTCCATAATATAGAATGACTGTGGGTTATCACCTAAGGTACGTCGTAAAGCCTGCAAACCAAGTTCATGTTTTATACTTGTATATAGGCTTTTTACATCAGCTGTAAACCAAAACATTCCTTCCTTCCATTTTATTGATGTAATCTTGTTTAGAAAATCAAAACTATCCCTAATATATGATGTCTGTTTAGTTACATAAGGATATAAAAAACTGTGCAGAAATATTCCCATATTGTGCAAAAAATATTTACATGCTGAAACAATTGGACGTCCCGGAGGACAATTCATGTTTTTATGTACCTTTGGTAAACAGTAAAACAAAGCTATTGCATTGTTATTAACCTTAAACTTCTACTACTGCTTTGTTTTTTGTTTTTGTTGCATACTATTGTGGCCAGCACAGCTCCACTATTTGCTGTAAGATGTCCCTGTCCACCCTGTAATGCGCCTGCGGTGGTTGTCGGCATCATCCTCCACAAGACTGTCAGTCTCTAACACATGGTGATGAATCACAGCTATGGCAGCTCCCAACATGTACATTTTAAAAGTTCCCCGTGTGTTTACACCTATGGTGCAGTGTTTGGGAATACACAGGTGTGTGTGTAGGGTACTTTCACACTTTATACTATTGTGCTGTGAACACCGATGATGTCATAGGGTGTGTATGTACGATCGTAGCTACAGGGTATCTTATGTGTTTTACTACAGGAACTATTATTGTGGTGCCTTTGGTGTTGCATTACATTTGGCTGCTGTGGATTACCTATTGCCCTTCCCTTTACATTTCTGCATGTTTCACCTACCATTTTCTGGCATACATCCAGAAGCCTGCTTTCATTTGTACTTTCCTAGACCTGGCTTATCTTGCGTAATGTGTTCTATTGCCGGTCTACTGTAGGCTTGCTTTGCTCTGCTATGACAGTTCTCCTATCTTTGCAATCCAATGCCTCCCCTCCCCTCCTTTCTTTGCAATCCAATACCTCCCCTATCCTGTTTTGCATGTTTCTGCAAGTAGACTTGTCAGCTGCCGTCGATTGGCCACCGTGAGTTGATAGATGTTAATTGCTCAGTTGTTCTCCAATTACCCTACTGCGGCATTTCCTTCTTTTCTTCCCCTGACCTTCCTGTTCGTGCCATTGTTCTCGATGCGTGCATCCGCTTACCGGGTTTTGGGCATGTTTTCATGCCTGTACTGCGCTTTCGGCACTATATGTGTTCTCAGCTAAACGATTCTATACCTACCTCCCCACCCCTGTCCTGCAGCTTTGTTTAGCAACGGCCAGGCCAAATTTGCATTGCTCCAATGTTCTTACAGCTACGGTGGCACACCCCTCTGCTGATGTCATGTATCACCTCTGAGCCACTCCTCAGTGTTATAGCGCTGCGCCTTATGGTACATCCTTCATCCAGCGGGATGTTTGCGATTCAGTATTACCTGCCTCATTTGCATGGCATTGACTACTAATTCATAGTTACCGTGCTGAACACTGTCACAGACCCTTAGCAACCCTTGCACCTTGGTTGTGGTGTACCATGCATACCATTGCGTATTATGGTGAAATCCTGATTTGTATTACATTGCGATTTTATGACATTTGTATATATTTTCTTTGTGTTCCAGTTTGCACACACATGCCCTGTGGTTGTACTGTGCGTTACTGTGGACATGACATTAAATGTTGTTTTTTAGGCGTTGTGCATCTTTTCTTACGTCATTGGCTGTATATTTAGCCATTGGCATATGTTAACTTTGTAATACACGAGTCTGGTCTGCTTCCATAGCTCCGATGTTCTGTTTGGGAAACTGTAAACCGTGTTTTTTGGTTTACATTTCCGTGGGCTTAAGCTACGCCTGCACCACTTCATGAATCGCTATATGCCTTCATTTGCATGGTGCGACACTGTGCATGTGGTGATTAGCATACCTAAGCTGAGGGCTGCGCAGTTCTGGCATACGCCAGTAGTACACGTGGAATTGGATCGTACCTGAATCGCTCGGCGGCCATATTTGGCGTTATACCGCCTACGCTACGCCTGCGCCTGGCGCAAGCTTCTTGAATCCTAGGGATGGATTACAACTACAAATAAAGTTAACTTCATCTCTAACACAGATCTAACAATAGTTCTTTCTTTCTTTTTTTCAATAATCATTTTTATTGTTTTGCAAAACCATTATACATTTCACACACTATTTACATTATGTACAATATTGCTTCCAATGTTTTAGTTCCATTTTGAATTTCCCTATAATACATTAAGAATAAATATAATTTTAACCAAGTACAGGAAAATAAAATCACAAAAAATTAAACATAAAAGCATCTACAATAGACAATTATAAACCAACTCAAGCCAATAATTTGTATTATTTCTACATTTTCTATCTAATCCAAGAATGTGTTGGTACACATACAGAATGTCCTGACGGAAAGTGGATAGGAACCGCTACTAAAATAATATTAAAGATTTGTTCCCAAATTTTTATGCTGTTTATACTTTTCTTTTTATTTCTAATTAACAATTTGTGCGCTAATATATGCTTAATCGCTAACAACCTGAAATTTTGCCACGACACCTGTGCTGGGTTCAACCAATTTGTGGCTATATATAATTTCATTAGTAAACTAATATTCATAATTACAATCTTTTTTGTTTTGTCCAAATTCTCCGGTGGAATATGTAAAATCAGAAATTCCCAGGAGAGTGTTGAGTTTTGGTAACCCATTTTTGTAGTTGTAACTTTAAAGAATTCCATAATTTATAAATGCACTTGCAACTCCAGAACATGTGTAACAGGTCTGCTGTCTGATCTACACACTGTGGACATTTAGGTGACTTTTTTGAATCAAATTTATGAAGTGTTAGATGGGTATAATATGCATTGTTAAATATCATCAATTGAGTAAAGACCAGTTTTTGAAGTGATACGGATTTTAATGTTGAGTTAAACGCCTCTACTATTTTACTGTCGTCTAGGGATGACAATTTCTCTCTCCAGTATTTCGATAACAGAATATGATTATTATATTTTCTCTCTTTTGCCATTTTATACGCTGAGGATATATATTTTCTATCTTGTTGCAATGCTTCCCACAGATGACCTGAAATAACTAGTTCCTCTTTTTTAATTTCAGAACTGGTAAAATAATTTATGGCCAAATCTTTTAACTGCCTCATTATAATTAAATAAGAAATGGGAAGATTCATCTCTTTTAAGATATCATGTACCGCTACTCCTAGGAAGGGGTATAAATCCCTTACAGTTAATTCCTTAATAAATGGATATTTCTTTAAGTCTATCAGTTGATTACCAATAGTTATATTAGGATTCCCATCAAACGGTTGAAACATCATCATATATTTTAAAAGGTTCAAGGAGGCAAACAGAGTTTGAGTCACCATTGCCCATACCTTGATGTGCTCCATTAACTCATATTTACTCAATGTTTTTATATTCAAAAATGGTACAGCTTTAACATTAATTCCCTTCCCTTTTATATGTTTATAATTTAGCAGTACCCATTTGGGTATCCATTTTCTATTTTCACTATCCAAGTAAGACACCCTTAAAATCCTATTGGCCTGAATCACTGTATAATACATCTCAAAATCCGTAAATCCAACCCCCCCTCGTTTTAGGAGCCATCAGTTTCTCATAGGATATTCTCGTTTTTCTGGGTTCCCACAGAAATTTCCCCAATCCTATCTGAAATTGCTTAAAAAAGGATTTTGTGATTTTAAGTTGTGCTGCTCTAAAATATATAGCATTCTGGGGAGAACGTTCATTTTTATTATCGCTGCTCTTGCCATCATCGGTAGCTTCAGCTTACTCCATCTTTTCAAATCCATTGTTATTCGGTCTCCAGTTGCCTTAATATTGTTGATAAAAAATTCTCTATTTTCAGTTGAGAAGTCAATCCCCAAATATTTTATTCTTTCTTCTGTCCTTACTCGTCCTATCAATGGTAGCATTGAAAAAGGTGTAGGTGTCTTTAGAGGGAATATTTTGTTTTTTTTAAAATTTAGTTTGTAATTAGCAATTTTCTCAAAGGTTTGTATTGCTGTTAGCATTTTTTCCGTATCTGACACTGGTGTGGTACTGTATATATTTAAATCATCTGCAAAAGCAGCCATCCTAACATTTATCCCAAGAAGTACAGGAGAATTATAAAAAACATTTTGTTTCATATGAAGAAATAAAGGTTCCAAATACAGATTAAACAGTATGGGAGACAATGGGCACCCCTGTCGAGTTCCATTTTTAATTTGAATCCTTTTGGAACATTCATGATTTATATATAAACTAGTGTATGCATTCTTGTATAAATTTCTTAACATAGAAATAAAAAGCTGAGGTATATTGAAATATGATAATGTTTCAAATAAATAAGCCAAATTAACTCTATCAAATGCTTTTTGAGCATCAATTATTAAAGCATATATATTCATATTTTTATACTTCGCATAAGATATTAAAGTATGAAGAGTTAATGTATTGTCTGTAGTCTGTCTCCCATCTATAAACCCTGCCTGTTCTTCTGATATTATCAAGTGTATTATTTTTTTTAATCTACTAGCTAGAATAGATGTCATGATTTTCATATCAATATTCAACAATGATATGGGCCTATAATTGTCTGGATTTTTGGGATCACTATTCTCTTTCAATATCAGAATTGTTCTTGAGGCATTAAAATGAAGATCATTGCTGCCATTCGAAATGATATAATTAAAGGTCTGTGAAAGTACGGTGCTCAGAATCCCACTAAAAGATTTATAAAATTCAGAGGTCATACCATCTGGTCGTGGGGCTTTATGTGGCTTTAATTTCTTAATTGCCTCTAGAACTTCATCAACTGTAATCAATGCAGTCAATTCTCCATGAGAATCCTTGTCAATCTTGGGAAAATTAATTTTCTGTAAGAACTCTTTTCTCTCTTCATCATGCCCATGAGTTTATTGCTCACCATATATCTGATTAAAAATTGATTCAAAAATCTTCATGACATCTGGCTTATCAGTATATAACGTATTGTTATGATTTATTTTGGTAATTAATCGTGTCGATTTCGTCTGATTAATAATACGGGCTAATGCTTTTGAGGGAGTTTGAATGTGATTTGCATATTTAACTAAACTTCTTTGTTCATACAGTGTCAATTTTCTGTTATGCATAAGAAACAGCTCTTTCTGACATCTTAACAACTCAGTTTCTGTTTGCTCAGTGTAGTTACTCATCAGCTCCTGGTCCAATAATTGTATTTTAGTTTCCAGATCCAGTTGTTCTTTATTTTGGAGTTTTTTATAATAAGTGGCTTTCTGAATAAATAATCCTCTTAACAAAGTTTTAGTTGTAGCCCATTCTATATCTAATGGATGTTCATTACGGGGTATATTGTATACTAATTGTTTAAGTATCTCCTTAACTTCCTGTACTATATCTTCTTTGGTTAATAGGTATGGGTTTAAGGACCAATTATATCCACCATGATTTTTAGTATTCAAAATATCGGTCTTTAAAGTTAAAGTTATTTTAGAATGATCTGAGAGCTGTCTAGCTTGATTAGAAACCCTAGGGTCAAGTGAAATGAACACTTCTGGAATTAAAAAAAAATCAATTCTTGACCACATTTTATGGCAGCTAGAATAGAAAGTAAAGTTTTCTGCCTTTGCTTGTATGTGTTTGTGTTTAAAAGGGTCATACAGTCTGAAATCCGTTCTCAGTTCTTTCAATGCTACCATTGCCTGCTTATTAAAAGCAGTCGAAGCTCCCAACTTATCAGTTTTAGAATCTTGGTAAGCATTCCAACCCCCCCCCCATCACTATGTAACAGTTGTTATATGACTGTAGAATAGAGTAAATTGAAGCTATATAATAATGTTGGTTCACATTTGGGGCATAAACACATAAAAGTACTATCGGCTTATCCAAACTTTCAGTTTTGAGAACCACCAAACACCATCTGCCTTCTTTATCTATTTTGTCCTCCAAAATTTCTCCTTGAAACTGATTCTTGATTATAATTGCCACCCCAGCACTATTCATAGTCCCTTCCACCTTTACAACCTTCCTAATCCATTTCTTGTCCTTCATTGTTTCCCACTGGTCATTAGTCAAATGTGTTTCTTGTAATAGAATAAAACCTGCTTTTGATTTAAAAAACAGATGCAGAAACAGCTTTCTTTTTTTCATGTTCTGGAGTCCTTTAACGTTCCAGGAATCTATTATCCACATTCTAAACTATGAATTGATGAATAATGGTATCTATTTTTTGTTTTCCACCTTAAATTGACAAGTGTTGGTATTACGTGATTTTTTGGAAGCAAAACAGCCATCCCATCCCTACCCAGTGCCTATCCACTATTCCTCCGGACCAGGATGAACATAGGTTTTTCACATTGGATAACATTCCCCAAGTAGCTAATCTACTAATTCTATTAACTAACAATAAAATAGCATGCAAAAAACCTACACCAACTATATCTACGTCTACAAAGCCTAACCCAGACATTCCCTACTAAACACCGCACTCAAGTAACTACAGCTCTGAACATTTCCCTAATATTCATGTAAACTAATTACACCTGACATGTCAAATAATTCACTTTTAACAAACTTTAAATTCAGCAATAATATGTTAGCATTATAATTACTTGTTCCAAAACCTTTTAACTAACAGTTCACCTAATAAGCACACAGTTATTATACATTTGTTTAAAACAAGCCATTATTTAGGTCAGCTATTTATCTTCAAAACATTCCTACAATATTGCATTTAATTTTTATAGATCATTACAGTTAGACATCACCTATATTACACAACTACTACTACTGTTTGCTAATTATGCTATATATATATTTTTTTTTTCCCTTTTCCCCAAACTGATCACAGTTAAAAGATACTTATTTATTCACTTATTTACTCACTAAATAAAACACAGTAAGTTACAAAACAAGCATGCAAAGGAAAAAAAAAAAAGAGAAAAAAAATAACACAAAAAATAGACTGCATTACCTGGATTTACCACTAAGCCATAGACTCATACAGCAACAGCCAAACCATACATTTTTGTCCATACAAGACACACTTTACCTCATTGATCGTTTCACAGTCATTTTAGCATCAAATGAGTCCCAAAAAGCTTCGTTTTCGATTTACAGCAGCTCTTCTTGCTTCCCAGCAGTTGCAGCAGTCCAGGCAGTTCATTTTTCGAATTTTTGCGCTCGCGACGGGGGAACCAATTCGCGAACGGACCTCTCAGCTGCACCACACTCAAAACGGTCCCCCTGCTTCCTTTACCTTGTTTCCTGCTTCCTCGTGGGTCAGGAGCGCTTGTAGAAGCCATAAAACTTCGTGGAATCTTCGTGTTTCAGCTAGGAAGACGAGATTAAAAGATAAAACGGAGAATTACCAGGCCTGCTGAAGAAAGAAGAACACACAAAGGATTTTGAAGCCTCGGATCCTCGTAAATGAAGTCTCCCATTCACTCTAATGCAGGAAGAAGCCAGGATGGACTGTTCAATTTTCAGACAGTGGCACAGCCTTAAAAAGCTTCAAAAAGGTGGGTCTGGCTTCTTTTTTTGTATTTACAGTGTATTTAATGCCATCAAGAGTAAAGATTAAACTGTTAGGATATTTCATTTGAAATCTAATGTTTTTGTCAATTAGAAACTTACAGTATGGAGCCAGCATTTGTCTAGACTGTCTTATTTGTGCTGGTAAATCCTGTGTTATAGAAACTTTATAACTTTGCCACATTATAGATCCCCCAGATTTTTTTATGGTTAGAAGTATTTTATTCACATCCTGGAAGTTTAATATTTTGACATACACAGGTCTTGGTGTATTTGAAGCTTGGGAATTCCTGTAAGCTCTATGTGCTCTTTCGATGACAATTTGCTGAACATCCACAGAGTCCTTAAGTAATGTTTCAAATATTTGTATGATAGAAGTGTTCAGCTCATTATATTGGATTGATTCTGGGATCCCTCTGATGATTATGTTGTTACGTCTTGATCTTGCTTCCAGGTCCAGAATTTTGTTTTGCATCATTTGAATATCAGCCTCATGTGATTCAGATCTTTTAGTGAGCAATGCTATATTGTCTTCATTTGCTGCTATTCTGGTTTCTGCTTTCTCCATTCTTGTTAGAATCCGATTACATGTCTCACTAAATGTTTGTGTTTGGGATGTTAGGTCTTGTAATGCATCTTGTATAGGCAATAATGCAGACTTAATTTCTTCCATCGTAACTTGTTGATCAGATTTCGCTGATGCCCCTGTTTTTGCAGTTTCTTGCTGTCTAAATGTTTTCTGTCTCTTAAATATGGATTCCTTCTCTGGAGACTGTAATGCTGACAGTTTAGTTTTAGTAGTTGTAGTGTCCATATTTTTATCTTCTTTTGACATTTTGAAATGCTGCAGATAGAGATGATTACCAAGTAAAGGTTTCAGTAATGAGGTAGTTCAGTCCTTTGTTTGGCGCTCTGTTCAGAATCAACCAAGCAATCAGTTCCAATCCTGTTGTCACCAAGTATTTTTTTTCAATTTTTTTTCCTCGATAAGATCGCTGACTTCTAGTAGTTTATTAATTGCTGTCAATTAGTTGATTAACTCCAAATGTACATCCGCAGAGTTGATTTTTGTTTCTGGTCTTTGGAGAGCTGAAGTACTGCAGTGCTTATAGAATGGCGGCCATCTTTGTCTCCCCAACAATAGTTCTTTCTTTCTAACTAATGCCTTTTCATGACATCTCTTAATTTTATGTCATTAAATATTAATGGTTTAAATAAAAATAAGAAACTATGGGCATTGATTATTTAAAAGTTAACAGCATGCAAGCTTTTTTTCTTCAAGAAACTCACATATTATTAGAGGAAATTAAGTTTTTCAGCTTTTACTAAATATGAGATATTAACCCACTCAGCCATTATTCAGAAGAAAAGAGATGATGTGGCTATTCAGTGGAAGCAACATTTAAAAATGCCTATGGTTTAATTTAATTACAATGACAAAGATGCTATGTTTACCATAATAGTAAATGAATTTCAAAATACAATTTATTCAATTGCCATCATGTATTAGATTTCAAAAATGGGTGTCAAAAATGCAAAAACGTACCCAGATATTCCTCTTGGAAACATGAAAGGATGCTTATTTCTTGTAGTTGATTTTAATCCTGTTTTTGATACAAATGATATCAGTGCCTTAAGAAATCCAAGAATTGTGACCTTGGCAAAACCCCTCAATAACTGGTTTACATTATTAAATCTGAAAGCTTTATTTAGCCTCAAGGAAAATGACTCTTTGTGTTTTTGGAATACATTTGATAATTGATATAATATTCATATCACATGACATATTAACAAAAGTTTACAATTTTAGAATTTTCCCCTATCATTTATCTGATCATAAGTCTCTTAAATGTAACCTAAATATTAATTTAACTACACTGGTAATGGCAAATAGAATTCCAGCTTTATGACTAAGCTAAATAATGACTTTAATAAGGACTTAAAAGTATTTTTTCTACTAATACCTCTAGGGCTTAAATTAAATTTTTAGTTTAGAATTTTTACCATGCCTTCTTTTACCAGGATCAGGACTTCAAAATGGTCAAATATTAATTTAACTACACTGGTAATGGCAAATAGAATTCCAGCTTTATGACTAAGCTAAATAATGACTTTAATAAGGACTTAAAAGTATTTTTTCTACTAATACCTCTAGGGCTTAAATTAAATTTTTAGTTTAGAATTTTTACCATGCCTTCTTTTACCAGGATCAGGACTTCAAAATGGTCAAAACTGTAAAATATAAGAAGGACAGTAAATGTAAACAATACTCATATATTTAGGATTGCTACTAGACACTAGTAGATACTTGCATGCCTTTACTTTTGATAGAGTCATACTGAACATTTATACTAATAGCCAATAAAACTGATTTGAGTCATATTTCTAACTGGAGACCTGAGGGACAATAATTCATATAAAAGATCTGTGTCTGAGGTAGTCAGAGAGGTGAGCTAAAACAGGACCACATCTGCAAATACAAATAACAACATATCACAGTTATCATACCTGATTTCTCTAATATTAGGATTGTTATAGAGCCTGTTAAATAACACTTCACTACAGAGAATAAACTTATAGGGGAATAGGGGGGAAACATAGCACTTAATAGGAGCTGTGTCTGAGAATTGACTATTGAACATTTGGACAACAGTTTAGAATAAAGTGAAATGACTAAGTCAAAACAATAAATGCAAATGTAAAGGCATATGAAGTTTTATAAGGGAATGTGGATGTAGTTAGAAGCATCAGCTATTTCAAGGATAAATAATGCTTGGGAAGCATCTGATGTTTTTCTTTACTTTTAAAAAAACTTTGAAGCTCAAGGTGTATTACTAAGTTTGGCAGTGGGTTCAAAAACAAGAGTGAAAAATGGAAAAACTTGAACAGGCTATAGTTTTGAAATTTTCTGTGAAAATGGTGCTAATGTCAATGTTTATTAGTGGAATGGGTCAATATCTGCTGGTCACTAACGAAGGACAGCTGGCCTTTAGAAGAAGGAGAGTTTTGGGGATGATTAAAATATTTTTGAAATTAGCAATAAAGTATGATTATAAATAATATAATAAGAAAGGGAAGAGACCATATTTTGATTTCAATATTTTCTCTTGGTTAGGAATCTTTAACAATGATTTGCTGAGGAAAGCTATATCTAGATGGTCATATGAGTAACATTGCAGGAGATCTGGAAGAAAACAGGCATTTTTCTTGCGATGAAACAAAGATGTTCAACACAGCTGATTCACAAACAGATGTATAAGTAATCAAAAGTGAATTAGCAAGATTTGAGGGTTGGCTCAAAAGAAAAGGCAACATAAATTCAGTGTAAAAAGTGCATTTGGGAGGCAATTACTGAGGAAAGGTAAATGCAGTAGTAGACAAAGAAAGAACAACAGTTGTGATGTACGAGTTCTTTCTGAGCTACTTAAACTTCTACAACAGGTACTTCAGCAAAGACTCATGGGAGCCTATCTGGATGTGGCTGCAGTGTTCAACACCATAGCAGCAACTGCAAGAAGAAGGCAGCAGCATGGCAGATGTGTGTTATGGGCAGTTACTTTTTAATTTGATAGGTAGGCAGAGGCAAAGGAAGGACAAGAAGTTAGATGAAGTGTCATGGTGGAGAGAGTGTTCTAAGAGGAAGAAACGGAGAGAATGGAAATGCAAACAGCTGCTGGTGAAGGGAAAACAATGGAGGTATTCTCTGCTGGTGAAGTAGCCAGTTTTCAGGTTTTACCTCGGCAACAGTTTTTTTTTTTTTTTTTCATTAAATGAACGAAGTTTTGAGTTGCAACAAGGCAAGGATGAATGGAAGAAGGAACTGAAAGGAGACAAACATTTGCAGATACTCAGCATCCACAGAAAATCTCACCAGTGCTAAGAATAAAGGTAAAAGTGATGGCAGTCTGAACAGGTATGACATCATAGATAGCATTATTTGCCACTGGTATTTAATATTAAAGACATAAAAGCATTCATTTAACTGGGAGCTAAACATATTTGTGAAGTGACATTTGGAAGCTTTAACTTGTTAGAAAACTTTATGACTGCGACTGAAAAAATTAATTCAGTAGCACCATGGAAAGACTATGGGCAGGATTCACGAAGCCTCCGTGTAAGAGATACAAGGCTTACACGGAGGCTGCAGTTAAACGGTGTGACGTCAGCATGTCATGCATATGCATGAGGGCATGCTGAATCACACCTAAAGCTAACACGGTCCGTGGAAGACAGTAGGGGGCGTGTCCGTAGACCGTGCCCTGCAAGCGGACATGCCCCCAGAAGAGTAAAAGTGCCCAAAGTAAACCCCCACGACAGCGTACATGGAAATGTGAATAAACACAACACAACGCATGCCCCCACAGACTATGAACATAAAATTATATAAATGAACATGTTATATTTTTTTTTAACTGTAAAGATGTTTGCCCGTGAGTGCGCTCGTTTGCGCGGGCGTGCCTCTAGCTCAGCCACAGTTAGCAGTAAGTGGAAAAGCATATAAGAACTAACTATGCAAAGTAAGCCAAAAAGCAATAGCGTAGCGGTAGAGACGTTGGCTGAAGAGCAGGCAGTCATGGTTTGAGCCCCCGCAACATCAATTTTTATTTGTAGTGAAATAAGCACGAAACAAGTCCCTGACATATATGTACACATATAAAATTATATTTTATGTAAAATGTAATGAAATAGGCCATTTATTTTGAAGAAATGTGAGATAACAAAATAATAAAAAATGCCAGATGTGCCCATAGCTGAGCTATAGTTTAACAAGTTGAGTGCATCTGCCCGTAGGTGAGCAGTGGTTTAACAGGTGCAAAATGAGTGCCCGTAGGTGAGCAATGGTTCAACAGGTGCAAAATGAGTGCCCATAGGTGAGCCGTGGTTTAACACGCTGAAACTGGGTGCCCCTAGTTGAGCTGAGCGTAATATGCGTGCTGACAGCCAAATGAAGCGTAAACCAGCATAACCCGTTTGCGCGGAGCTGCGCACCGTGCCAACAAGCTAACCGACGGGCAACGTTGAGCAAGCTGTAACAAAACTGCCTTTACACAGACACACCCCCTAGCCTGTCTAGACAGTCATAAAATATAAAAAGCAGTGGCCAGGCTCGAACCCAGGATATCATGCACCATAGTCAAGGTACTGAACCACTAAGCCATGATAGCTGTACTTAGAAATGCAGTAATAGCAAATATATAGGAATGAATAGAAAGAGGAGCATGACAAAGCAGGTTTTGTGAAGCTGATACAATTCCAAAATGGCCAATCACAGATAAGTGCGGGAAAAACGGCATATATAAGCCCCATAGGCAGGAATACACAGCATAACCGATTGTAGAACTAACTTGCAGCCAGAATGTCAGGAGTAGGTGAGGGTAGTTGCTTCCGAGCACAGAGGTGGGGCATTGAGGAGTCCAGATATATGGTCTGGCTCCTTGTCCACAATCATGAGGCCCAACTTATGCAGGGCCAGGTCCTGTGGGGAGCATATAGGGCTGAGGCATGGGACCGGTTGGCTCATGATCTCACCAGTGCCACAGGGATTCCAAGGACTGGTGAGCAGGTCCGTCACCACCATGCGGACCTGAAGAGACAGAAGCAGGACGAACTGAACCTTTGGATCCAGGAGGCCCGGCAAATGCCCAACGCCCCACTACTGAGTAAGTTACATTTAATTATGTATGTAAGAAATTAACCTAGCTGATATTATGGAGATGTGTATTCCAATATTACTTTATTTATATTACAGCTGCAGGTGTCCGTTCTGCGAACCGCAGAGCCTATGGCGATAGGCTGGTGCGGTTGTGCCACCAGGCAGGTCAGTAATCCTCTCCCTGTAACTGTAAATAAATATAAAAGTATGACAGTTAGCAAAAGAGTGCAGTGTAGTCACTAAGTAATAAAATGTGCAAGTAACAGTGTAAGAGTGTTTGCAAGTATTGCTTGATTACAAAAGTGTGTTGCAGTCTGTAATCCAAACAGAAAAATGAAAATGTCTGAAATAAAGTCTGAAATAAAGATGCCCCACCTGTAATATAATAGTACACAACCTGCAGCAGGCTGAAAAGTACAGCTGCAGAAGATGAGCAAATCACATGTGTGAAATATATCCCTGTTGAAATACTGAAACATGACAGAAGTGAGACTGTTGGAAAGGATTGTAATAACTACAGGTAAAACATGTCAATAAAGCCTAGAAGTAAGTACCATCCTGAATTGTAAAATTAAAACAAGTGAGAGAGTGTGAGAAAGAGTTATGAATCCACCAATAAAGTAGTAATAACCCCTGAATAAAGTATACTGCAGTCAGTACAGAATTAAATGAATGTGACAAGCATAACCAAACTGTGAAATGTGTTCAAAATGTTGCTGCAGCTGGAATGTGTATCCCAAAATCTGGATATGTTGCTCTCAGTCTGCAATATGCAGATAGTATGATTGTCTGAAATACCAAACATCCACAGTTGTCTATAGCTATATAAAGCAAATGTAGCAGGATGATGTAGCTGAACAAAGCCAGATATGAACGTGTATGAATAACAATAAAATGTATATTGATGTAGCAGTAACAGTCCTATCACCAACTTGAAGTAGTTATCACAAAGGAAACTGTAGGTAGAACAGTAGTGTGTATATATCTGCAGCTATTAGAAATGTACAGCATATGTATTGGTATTTGAAGGTGTTAATTATATTTTCTTCACCCTACCCTATAACCACATATAATCCATTCCATGTGAAATTGGTATGTGCAATCACAATTAACACCCCTGGACATTTGTCCTGTTGGGTCATACATATTTGCATGTACGTTGATGCATCTGCCCTGTTCATACATCCAAACCTGATGGCCTGTTGCCATCAATCAACCCTGCATGTTGTTGGACTGTGTATTGCTGTTCAAATTATGCATGTGTTATGCTCGCTGTTCAATGGTGTGAATATCTGGGTGTTTGGTTAATGGGAATACTAATGCATGCTGTTACAACTAATTGTGAATAGTATTGTATGTTACTAACCCAAACTGTCATGACGTAATGCAAAACATAGGACGACAGGGAAGGTGGGTTCCAGCGGACCCACCTCTCCCACCTCAGCTGGCGAGTGCACCTGGCAGTAGTGCCCAGTCTGGACCCTCCTCTGGTGGCCCTGTGCCACCTGCGGGTGGAAGCGCTGCAGGGAATGGGGCTCGTCCCCCCTCTGCAAGTGTGGCCGGAGGAGAACCACCACTCACCCTCCGTAGCGTCCGGACTGTGGTGCATAGGGAGATCCAGGAATCTGTTCTTGGGCCCCTACGCCAGCTTGAGGCACAGGTGGCACAACTAACGGGCATGCCTGTTGCCCGGCCTACACAGCCCCCAGCACAGCCCTGACCTGGGCAGTGAAGGAACAGTGGCAACTGCCCATGGGTGGGGATATCAGTTCCACTGTTGCCATCTGTGGGCTCATGGGCTCTGGATATCCAAACATCCGTCCCCGTCAATTGTGTAACCCCCCCACATGTGTCATACACCGCCCCTGTATGCGTCTTGTTTGTCTTGTCTGTTGACCTTCCCAACCTACCTCCCCAGCTATACCGACTTCCTTTACCTGACATACCACTCTCACCTGAAAAAAAAAAAAAAGGGCACTCTGTACCCACAAAAAATTACGCCCCATACATAGCTGCCCATTTCGCACACATGTCTGCTGGACATGGAAACTGTCAATTACAATTGGCTGTACAACAAGTATTATTGTTGTCCTGACACCTCTCTCAGGGGTGGAAGGTTTCAAATGTCACACCAAATTACAAACATATGCACAGCTGTTGCTGATGAAGAAATGGGCAGCTATGGGCCTTACCTACATCCCTCCTGCAAAACCCAAGCTTGTTTCCCTACTGTCTTACCCTCTTTGTGACCCCTTTTTCACCACTTTCCTGTCTCCCCATTTTCATTTCTTTCAAAGAAAATAGCGCGGGTGTGCACCAGAGTAAGCACTGTTAAGCGGTTGTAAGTGGGTGTGCGCAGAGCTGAACGCCAGTGCGCATGCGTGAGCTCCGCGCAAACCAGCGCTAACCCAGTTACAACTGCTTAAAAGTGCCTTAGTCACTCTGAATGACAGGTCCTGTAGTCAGTTCAAAAGCAAAATAAAATCCCACTGTCAGTCCTGAACCCAGGACCTTGGAAACAGTAGTCTGCATGACTTACCACTAAGCCATGACTGTTATATAAGAACATTGTGCTACAATAAATATATCATGTAATAGTAGGAATGAATGTAAAGGGAATATAGGATGTGTAGTACACAAAGCATGTCATGTATATTTACTGTCAAATCTAGTGGATTTCTATAATAGTAGTGTGTGAACAGAAACAGCCATGCTAGTTGGTAGCTAGTAGGTAATAATGTCAGTTATTATACATATATAAATATATGTATATATATATATATATATATATATATATATATATATATATATATATATATAGTTGTAGGTGTCAGTGTACATACACACTTAGTACAGGAAACAGGAGAGATGAATGGAGAAATGTTAATCTACAACACAGCCTGAATTATGAGAGAGATACTAACCTTTACACTCACAGAACAGTGTCCACAGCATACCAGCATGGTCCCCACCCTTACAATCTGAAAGGGCAACGCCTATCTCACATACCTTTTATAGCACAGTCCTGAAATCACAGTGAGAACTGAAATCAGTACACAACTGGCTGCATGTAATTAGCAAATGCTGGCTTACAATTGGTGCAGAGGCCATCACATGGACATATGCAGATACCTACAAAAGCATCCTGTACTCCCAGTCCACGCATGCAATACTTTCATTGCACAGTCTGGAGGCAGAGAGAGAGAGAGAGAGAAAAAAAGAAAGAAAAAAAGAAAATAAAAACACAAACAAAAACCACACTTAAGACAAACTACGTTGAAGCTGTCATCAGTGTCAGTATCAAGCTGGGCTAGCAGCAGCAGAAACCTATACTAACGGTAACGCAAACAGCTGCGACAAACACAGGTAATGTAAAGTAACAATTTAATAGTCTACATACTGTGAACCCTCCATATGTGTTATTGGTCTGTATCTATATGTATGTCTATGTGATAAGTTGTGTGTACGTTGTTTTACCCAAATTGGATGACTATACATTACATGCCATTCAGTGTTAGGCCATGATTCTGGCACCAGTTGTCCATTTCAGTGAGGCCTGTCTGTAGGATGTGTGTGTCAGCTGGTGTAACAACTATGGCGCTTAGTTTGCAGTCATCTGGGAACTTTGTCATCCACAACCCGCCCATGTTTGCTTTCACATCTGAGAAGTAAATGCCAAACAAGAGGGGTCCTAGGACAGAGCCCTGTGGGATACCACTTGTGACTGGCTTTGAGTCTGACATGGCTCCCGCAAATTTGACTTTATGGATTCTGTTGTTCAACCAGTTTGCAACCCATCATGTGACATATGTATTAACATTTAAGCTGATGAGCTTGTCTATGATGCCTGAGTGGAGTATTGTGTTGAAGGCCTTAGGCAAGTCCAGGTAGGCTGTATGGACTGCTTTGCCCTCATCAATGGCTGTAGTGACTGTTTTGAAAAAGTCAACCAGGTTCAAAAGGCAGGATCAGCCCTTCACAAAGGCAAACTGGGTGGGATCAAGTGTCTGTAGGTACCCAATATCGCTGTATATGAGTCCCATAATGAATCTTTCCATAGCTTTGCAGACCAGGCTGGTTAAGCTTATGGGGCAGTAGTTCCCAGGGTCAGTAGAGGTGCCTCCTTTGTGGAGTGGGACCACTGTTGCTGTATGCCAGTGTTCAGGTACATATCCCGTAGTAAGGCTAAGGTTAAATATCAGTTTTATATGCGGTTGTAGCTCCTCTTGGAGTTCACGTAGCACACATCCAGGGATACCATCAGGTCACATTGATGCTGTGTGTTCTGCTTTGCTGAGGGCGGCCCTCACCTGGACATCTGAGATGACAGGGAGGTTACATTCAGCTGTGATAAGTATTTCTTATTTTGGGGGAGAGGGAGAGGGATATTTGCACTGAACCTGTCTGCCAGAATGTTGCCAATATCTGTGGGTTCAGTGAATTTTATGTAGTTGTGTACTAACTCTGAGCATATCTGAGGCTTTTGGTCCATGTGTCTAACAAAACTGAAGAAGGCCTCGTGGTTATCTATAGTGTCCTTGGCCATTTCCCTCTCAGAGTTGGCCTTGGATGTTGTTATGAGAGAACTTAGCTTATTACTAGTGCCAACCACAGATGCCTTCCCTTTATGTGATTCTGCTCTGTCCTGCAGTAGCCTCCTTCTATCGTTATACAATTTGTCTTTGGCTGGGGTCCACCAGACAGGATGCTTAACCTTTGTGCATAGGGTCTGGGTTAGAATTGTGTGTGCATGTTCCATGCATTCTTTGGGATGTCCGTGGGAAGCATTTGCAAAGGGGTCAGCATTGTGGGTTGTGGCTTCCACTGGCCCAGTGGGCTGCATGGATACCATCTCAGTCCTAACAAGTGAAAATCTGTCTATTCACATATATATCAAAGTAGTCTACTGTGCTGGTGGTGGTGGTGGGATATGTATATCCAGGCCGATTATTTTGTGTCCAGATCACACTAGTGGATGACGTTCCACATACAGTACCTTGTTATGAACCCCCAGAGTGAGGTGGTGCATTGGACCTGTCTCAGTGTGCTGACTGATGGGGCTTGGTACTATGTTGTATGGAATGTGGCAGGTATTGTTGCACAGGTGTTGGCTGAGCACTGATATCTGGCCATGTACATGTGTATCCACCAAGAGACACACACATGCTACATATGGGAGTAGTAGTATATCACTACAGTTGAGTATCATGTATAGTATGTGTGCCATATTTTGCTGACATAGTTTGCTGATATCCTGTTTGTGTTCTCTTTCAGGGACATGGCGCATCAGCGAAATCCTGCCTACTCTGCTGCAGAAGATGAAGAGATACACCAGAGCCTGGTGCGGGATTATGACATACTGTTTCCCGCACCAGCCAGAATCAGCAGGAGAGGGCTGCACTGTGGCAAGACCTTGTCCGTAGGGTAAATGACATTGGCACGCATAATAGGACATATGAGCAGGTACGACATCACTGCAGTGATTTAATCAGAAATGTCCATCAGCGTGCGCCGGATATCCACAGGCAACAGGTTGCCACAGGAGGTGGGGTGGCCACACATCCCCCCTCACCAGACTGGAGGGGCTACTCCTAAGTGTTGTGGCTCCAGCCCAGGAACATCAACAGCAACACACCTGCATTATGATGGAGGCTGGAGCCACACAGCAACACGACATGGAGCGTGCAGGTAATATGCCATATGTACACTTGACTGTTCTGTACACTGTTAGTTTATGCATGTGTAAGGTGTGTCCTTGGTATGTAGCTGTCAACATAGTATGTAATTGTGCAGGTGTGATATTGCCAATATCAGCAGCTGACATGTGAAAGGCAACTGTTGTACTACTGAACTGTATCATACGCAGTATCAATGGCACAGTTGTGCCCACTGACATTAATCCCCTCATTTCTGCAGGTCCCTCCGGTGTTACAGCAAGGCAGCCCATCCATGCTGGTGAGTGTGTTTTAACAATACCTATAATAGTCCTGATAGTGCTAGTAATAATAGTGTAACTCAGTAGTGCTCTGTGTGTATACTGCGGGGTGTGCATGTGTGCATGTGTGCGTGTGTCCACGTGTGCATGTGTGCATGTGCATGTGTGCATGTGTGCATGTGTGCCTGTGTCCACGTCTGCATGTGTGAATGTGTGCATGTGTGCACGTGTGCACGTGTGCATGTGTGCATGTGTGCCTGTGTCCACGTGTGCCTGTGTCCATGTGTGCATGTGTGCATGTGTGCATGTGTGCATGTGTCCACATGTGCATGTGTGCATGTGTGCATCACTGGTAACATTGTGTAGACATTGTAAACTGTGTTTCCTGTCTTCCTCCCACAGGTTCTGGTGCTGCTCTGGTGTCCTGCAGCAGGGAACCTGAATCTGGTGCCACAGGTACTGATAATGATGATATCTGTGTAATGGCACAGGAAGGTGTGTCAGGGTCCATCATTGGTCAGCCAATTGACAGTACACAGCTGTCAACCCCATCATTGCGCACAGTCATCCTGCCAGTACATCCTATGTCACCAATGTCCCTAGGTGATGGACAGGATACAGTGGGCATTGACCAGGGTAATGTGGTATCTGTGGCACATGCTTCCCACACAGCAGCCATGGGCAGGGTCCTGAGATGGTACCACACAGACAGTTGCCCATGGGTTCTCGTGGGAGCATCCGTGGGTGTACTGCCTCTGGCAGACGTGCCCAAAGAGGTCTGTCAACCTCAGCTATGTTTCGGGCTGTCATGCAGGCACAGTCACGTATGGAAAGGTACACCAGACAGGGTCTGAGGGAGCTGAGAGCATGTCGCACATCCATGACTGACAGTATGCGTGACATCGCGGATGCTATCCGTAATTTCACCGATGTCATAGACAGACATTGTGGGGACATATTACAGCAGTTCCACAACTACATGTCCATGAGCCAGGGCAATGGTGGATGGTTGCAGCGTCGACGTGGCCGTATGCCAGCAACAGCAGCAGCTGGCAGTCGGCACGGACGACAACAGGCCTGCCAATGCTCCCATAGTGCCAGCAGCAGCCCCAGCAATGCTGGGTCTGTGCTGTCATCAGACCGCCCCAGGAGACCACGTGCACGTGGCTCTGGACAGTCCCAACAGGGACCTGTGTCCAGTCAATGAACACCCACTTCTGATGACAGTACCCAGTCTGGCTTAGTACCGGATACGGTCCGTAGCACCCCTGCCAGGCACAGGTACCATGTCCGTGGCCACAGACACTGATCTGTATGACCTGCCAGGTGCAGTCTGTGGCTGTCCACAAACTCCAGTATATGGCAGCCATGAGGTGGAACTGTGTGCATGCATACACACATGCGAAATGTTAACACCTAGGGCTACCACATACATGCACACACTGCACCAACAGTGCCCCACCCTGTACTGCTGTCCCTCACCAACACACATACACATACATGTCAATTGGTGGTATCAGTGGCAGACTCAGGCATACCTAGTTCACACCCTGTGCATATGATGAAACTGTGCCACCTCCTGCAATCTCCAACATCAGTGCAGGAACAGGTTAACATGTTGCTGATGCACAGGGTGACTACATAGAAGTGTATTACTAGTATCATGTTGGTAACAGTACAGTGTGCTGATATGATTGTGTGTATATCCCAGCATGCCTGATGCAGTAACTGTATGACTGTCCTGAATTGTTATCTACACCCATAGTAAGTACCATAGTGTAACAGCTGCACATTATTGCATACCGGTGGTAAGGATGTCAACAGATAGCCACATACATAGGTAGCACAGGGGAGAAGGTAATGCAAGTAGTGATACGCAATGATGGACATGTACACTAATGGTGGCATGTTGCCCACAACGACTATGCAATGTGGATGTTTGCATGTTGATATGTGTGCAGTACCAATTTAATTTAAATTAAATTAAATATTAAATAATATCAGTTTTACCATGGACATCTGAGCTGTGCATTCCTGGGTACATGTTTATAGTGCCTGCATATTTGCACTGTTACCTACTGGAAGTGGTACCCCTTCTTTGTTGTACAATGGACTACTTCCAGCCCTGCTTACTGTAGCTTTGTTTGCATGCATGTTTGCTTGAGGTTCCCTGGAACACTGATTCCACCTGCAATGCAAATTTACAGAGCTTCTGTGGATTCCTAGTGACATCTGCATAGCGCACTATACGTATGTCAATGTCTCATTTGACAGAACGTCACTGTCTGTCCTGTTCACATGTACGTTGCCTGTGACACATTGCATATGACTTACCTGGCATTTGCCCATGTGTGCAGTCATAAATGCCAGCGCTATGAAATCAGAAGCAGTACCCACACATACTCACCTTCAGTATGTTGTTCCCCATTGGCCCTATGTGTTGGTAATCACCATGGCAATCACACTACTATGGTAGCATGTGCAAAGGTAACCTGTGAATCACCTCTATGGTCCAGTTGTGGTATATGTGAGTCATGTGGCAATGTCACAGCTGCCACATGTATGCAGTCAACCCTCTCCCCTGGCCAGGAACATACAACACATGTGTGAGATGCAACCACATAGCCAATCTGGGGACTGAGCACTCTGAACCCAGTACTGCCATACCCTGTCAGGTGGCATGACATACTACAGTGACTACAATACCAGTCTGACATAGACCTGCACTGACAGCAATCCAAACACATGAACACACTGGGGCATACTTGGAGCCTCAGAATAGCATCCTGCCTGAGCATCACACACCTCTGCAGCTGGCACACAGGCATACGTTAAGTCAGAACAGAGCACATGCCACACATGGCACACACATCCCGTGTGCCAAACACTCACAGCCTGTAGGGCTACACAACACACCTGCTACAGATGTGTCAGGTACCTCTCTTGGCCGGTGCAGTGGGGTCCCGCTCAACAGGCTGTACATGGTGAAGGTCACAGTGATATGCCCGTGGGGCACTATGGTCCACCACATAACACATGCATACAGGTCAGTCAGAGGCATGGACACATATGACTCAGTCATTGTCCATGCCACTATGGATGACCTGAGACACCTCCCTGGACTACATGATAGGGAACATAGAAGGGCTCTCTCAGCATGTGGCACGGGCTGGTATGAGCCTGACCTTGGTTGCCATCATACCCTCACCAGGTATGCTACCACAATATGTAGGAAGGGTGTTCTATGTCTACATTCTGCTCAATCTCCAATGTCATTCATAGGGTATCCAATGGCTGTCAGCATGTGCTTACATGCTAGGGAAGCCACAATGATTTGCGAAGGGCAGCTTGCACGTGTCACCCATGGGCCATTGTATATTGGCGAAGCCTCTTGATACACACATAGTGCCTTTTGCTGCAGGGCACAGATTACATAGCCACCTCCGCGGGTATCACACGGATAGGACACTAACAGTAATGCTACACAACACCAGCAGTGTACACCGCAAGATGCATGCACTGGACACTGTCCTCAGCATGGTAAACTGCAATATCTGTGCAGTAACAGATTCCTGATTCACGGCTCACAGGTGCAACCCATCACTGCCAGGTTATACCTCATACCATGCCTGTCGTCCACTACACATGTACCACACATGAACAGGGGGGAGGTATCTCAAGGCACCACAGATACACACACCTCCAGGTTGTTGGCACAGCACAAAGCATCAGGGCCTATCCATGTGCAGCTAACAGTGTGTTGGACTGCCTTCTGGTTCATAGCCTGGCACACACAACCCTCCCATACACAGGAAACCCACCTGTCCTCCCTAACAACACTGGGAATATGACAGTCTCTAGATATGTCTTTATATGGCTGGACTGCATCCAGCCGAACATTGTGTGTGAGCATTACTGTAGCAACAACACACTAGCTGAAAGGTTCCCAGCATGTAGTCACTGAATTGCAGTGGAACAACATGTTACCACTCCCACAACAGGTGGGAACATGCAGCACCTGTTCATCGACTACATGTAGACTATATGGCCCAGACCAGATGTGTATCCCCTGCTGTTAGGATGATACCATATACAACTCACACTGTATATACACATACCGCATGCAGCCCCTGCACAGTAAGACACAGTCATAATGTTATGCAGTGCAAATACCATTTATTCACTTGAGGCACATGTCAGACATGGTAACTATTGAAGGTCACAGGTATATATGTGTATGTGTCACACACATACATCATGTGTGCATTGCCATTGCTGGTTTAAGCAATGTCATGCATTGTTATGAACAACAACCCACACATGGTCATTTTGTGTGACAAAACCACACGTGGCAGTTGTGGGTTTCCAAAACATACCTATCTGTGCTCTGACAGTAGTAATAGGCCCAGTAGCAGAGCACACTATTGGCATTACTGGGAAATTAGCCCTGTTTGGCTGTACTGATAGTGTGGTGACATCACCTGTGTTTACTGGGGGAATATGCAGCATCTGGTGTATTGTAGTAGTTGCCAAAAGGTGCTGTTCTCTCACACTTGCAATTACACACACCCTACTACCCCCACCCCACACACACACACACACACTTGCCATTTGCAGGATTCATACCCCTACCTAACTATATTATGAAATGTGAGAGAGATGCATTAGCGAAGCACACTATTCGGATTACTGGGAGGTTCCGTTTCTCCAGCTGTACTTATAGGGTGCTGCCATCATCAGTGTTTGGAAAGGGTAATGTGCATCATGTAGTGTGTTCTCCTGATTGCCAAAAAGCACATGTCTTTCATACAGAATTGCACACATACAAACTCCCCTCAGCCAGACACACACATTTGCAGGATTCAAACCCCTACCTAACTATGTTATGACACTTGAGTGAGACGGATTAGCAGAGCGCGCTATTCAAATTATTGAGAGGTTGCCCTTCTCCAGCTGTACTTATAGGGTGCTGACATCATCAGTGTTTGGAAAGGGTAATGTTCATCATGTAGTGTGTTCTCCTAATTGCCAAAATGCACATATCTGTCATACAGACTTGCAAGCATACAAACTCCCCTCATCCACACACACATTTGCAAGATTCAAACCCCTACCTAGCTATGTTATGATACTTGAGAGAGACGCATTAGCAGAGCGCGCTATTCGAATTACTGGGAGGTTTTCCTTCTCCAGCTGTACTTATAGGGTGCTGACATCATCAGTGTTTGGCAAGGGTAATGTTCATCCTGTAGTGTGTTCTCCTAATTGCCAAAATGCACATCTCTTTCATAGAGACTTGCAAGCACACAAACTTCCCTCATCCATACTCACACACTTACCATTTGCAGGATTCAACCCCCTACCTAGCTATGTTATGACACTCGATAGAGACACATTAGCAGAGCGCGCTATTCAAATTACTGGGAGGTTTCTCTTCTCCGGCTGTACTTATAGGGTGCTGACATCATCAGTGTTTAGAAAGGGGAATGTGCATCCTGTAGTGTGTTCTCCTAGTTGCCAAAAGGGACATTCCTTTCATGCAGACTTGCACACACACTAACCCCCCCCCTCCACACACAATGGGCATTTGCAGGATTCAAGCCCCTATCTAGCTATGTTTTGACACTCGAGATGGACGCATTAGCGGAGCGTGCTATTTGCATTACTGGGAGGTTTCCCTTCTCCTGCTGTACTTATAGGGTGCTGACATCATCAGTGTTTAGAAAGGGGAATGTGCATCCTGTAGTGTGTTCTCCTAGTTGCCAAAAGGGACATTCCTTTCATACAGACTTGCACACACACTAACCCCCCTCCACACACACTGGGCATTTGCAGGATTCAAACCCCTACCTAACTATGTTATGACACTCGAGATGGACGCATTAGCAGAGCGCTATTCGCATTACTGGGAGGTTTCCCTTCTCCTGCTGTACTTATAGGGTGCTGACATCATCAGTGTTTAGAAAGGGGAATGTGCATCCTGTAGTGTGTTTTCCCAGTTGCCAAAAGGGACATTTCCCTCACACAGACTTGCACACACAACAACCCCACTCACCCACACACACTGAGCATTTGCATGGTTCAAACCCCTACCTAACTATATTATGACACTTGAGGGAGATGCATTAGCAGAGTGCGCTATCCGAATTACTGGGCATCTGTTCTGCACCTGCAGTATTTATAGGGTGCTGACATCTTTATTTCTACAGAGGTATGTACATCTAGTACTACCTGTCAGGTGGGGGATAGCATATATATGCATTTGCAGCCACCTACTTCAGGGTCAGATATGCACATCGCACTGGCAGGTTATGTTCTATACCATGCTTCGTGACCACAGGACCTGTAACACACAACACAACCAGTCCAGAACACCCCTCCCACATCCAGGACACACACTTTGCTTCCCTGGGAACAGTGCCAGGATATGCAGGTGTTCACATACACCATTCCAGTTGTTAACGTCAGGTGCAGGCATATTGTGTGTGGAACTACTCAGGCCTCTACAACATTACCCTACAGACACTACAATTTTGGGTCCATGTGCTATGGCAGAACCACTCACCACAGCCACATGGGGGAATACATATTGCACCTGACCATCTGCAACATGGGTACTCACTGTTCCACACCAGAGGTAGACCACCATTGTTGATATCTGACCATACCCACCTTTCCCTGGACATCCATATCCCATCCCCACCCCCAGGCAAGGTTGTCACTGCAAACAAACTGTATTTATCACAAGCAGACTTTACACTTGTGAAGACAGGATGGAAGACTTCAAAGGACCCATGCTGGGGGACTTTACTGGCCACTCTGCATAATCCTTGACAATTGCATTCTATGAGCATGTGGAAGGTTTGCATTGATCATGCTATCCCAAATATACCCATGACTGCTCCACAACAGGACACCTGTCAGGTGTACACCAGCCATATATGAGCTGTCCAACAGACAGAGTGAGCTAATACATTGCAGAGCTGTAGCCCACAGAGGGAGGACATCTCTGAACAGTACCGACACAACACTTCAATCCCACATAATCATCATGACACAGTGTTGACAGTGAAATTGTCCAGACAATGCAGATAAGGCTCCCCTCAGTCTGTTATTGATGCCCACTTACTGTTAGAGGTCCTCAGCAACCCTCCTCCAGCACACACCAACAACATGGATGTGGCTTAGCACATTCAAACCCTGGGATCTCCACTGTGTCCCTGCTTGACAGAGGCACAGCACACTAGCCTCACACGATGCCTTATGTGACCTACTTTACAGTGGCACAGTAGCCTACTGTACTGGGAAGGCAGACGCCAAGCACACTCTGGCTAAGCTGTCATTCCCTAGGGCAAACAGCCTAGTGTTGACCTCTACACCCATATGTTTAATTGTCAGATGCACATTATATGTTGCTGATAGACTGTTTGCAGGTCTTTATTGCCATAGCATTCCCTGTTTGTATGAACAACGTGTGTATCTGTGGAAGATGTTTGCATATGGGAGGGATCCACTATATCACGTATGTCTCTGTAGTCATTTAACTGTGTGCACTGGGCAGATTGCTGTAATGTGGTTGGTTCCTGGAATAACACGTACACATACCAGATATGTGTGGCCAACTGCTAAACTGTGATTTGGCCTAAGTGTGTGAGCATGCCCAGTTCAGCCTTCCCATGGCATGTTGTCTGACATATGTCTCATTTATCAAAGTGTGTGAGCATGCCCAGTGTGTGCTTTCCATATGTTGAACTCTGCAGCCCACCACATTTGTGGATGTGTGTGAACTTCAACAATATCTCCCATTTATGGTTGTGTGTTGTGTGTCATGTTGTGTAGTTACTGTCCAACTGCTTTGTGTGTGAACACAACAGGGATTATACTGTGCCTGCAGGGTTTGCATGGGATACTTTGCATACAGTTGTCAACATCCTTTCATACTGACCTAACACTGTAGTACCGTATAGTGTACTGGTTCAGTACTTTCACTGTGGTGGACAGTATACTGGGCTTTAGTCCTATCACTGCTTTACATTTCCATAGTGAGCACAACAGCCTGGTTAGGGGCCAGTTGTGCACATCTGACCATGTTGCATTATGTTCAGATATGAACTACTGTTACCAGACTTGTCCAACATTGGTAGTGTATACCACAACATAGGTGTACATTGGCAAACAGTAGCGATGTGCCCTAGGCCATATCTAATGCTAGTCAGAGAGTGTGTTTGTCCTTCGACACACATTGTAAGTGGAGTTTGCCATAACATATGTCATGGTTAGTATACTGTGCCTCCGTCTACCTGTGACATAACAGTGATACCCAGGGTAAACCTACCATCTCCCATCCACTCATCACGATTCCTCTTGAGGTGAATCGATGAGTGACTCTATGGATAACCTGTACTGGGAGTTTACTCATGAGTTGGGGTGGCTTCTGTGTTATGGATCATGCAGTACAGCTTGTCCTATGTATGTCAGTGCTGGGGTTCAGGTCTCTCATGTGCATAGCTCACTGCCATTCAGATTGTACAAGGTGCAGCATGTTCATTGATTCCAGCTTGGACATGGCTTTATACATCAGGCACAGCTTGCCTCTGGGTGGGCAGTATGGCAGTGTGTGGGGCTGCAGTTTGTTTAATCAGGCAACACATGGCATCTGTTCAAGCTCTTTGCTACTCCTGGTGAGGTACTGTTTGGGACTTTACAGTTGATGGAGGTGTCTGCTGAGGTACATCCCACAGGGGCTATTGTAGTCAATTGTAACACTGATGAAGGATGACTGCAGAGCCACAATGACCTCCCCTTATCTAGATCTGACAACCTTCATGATTAGGTGGGTATATGGTATGTTTCTGTGAACACTACAGCCACATGTTTGTCCAATGCAGGATATCTATCACCTTGTGTCCCCAGGTCTCTCATTACATGTTAGGTACGTAATGGGTTACCACCTATGTGGTAATTGGTGGGCACTTACTGTATATCCACGGGGGTTGACTATACACTTTTCTGCAATTAGCTTGCTGACATGGCTATGGCACCAGTTGTCTGTTTCTATGTGGCCCTTTTGTGGGATGCTTGTGTCAGCTGGGGGTCAGATATGGTGGGCAGTTTGTAGTCCTCTGCATACATGTTCAGACACAGTCCTTCCATGTTGGCCTGTACCTATGGGACATATATACCAAACGAGGGAGGTCCCAGGACCAAGCCTTGTGGGATGCCACTTATATCTGGTTTGTAGTCTGACATGGCTGCAGCATGTCTGACCATGTCAGTTCTGTCCTTGGTCTGGTTTGCAACCCCTCTACTGACATAGGGGTTTATATTTAAGCTGGTGAGCATATCTATACTGAACACGTAGGGTATTGTATGGAAGCATTGGCAAGGTCCAGCTATGCTGTGTGGACCACATTGCCCTCATCAATTACCTTAATGACTGTTTCAAATGGGTCAAACATGTTTAGGGGCAGGATCTGCACTTAAGAAAGCCACACTGGGTAGGGTCCAGTGTCAGTAGGTCCCCAATATCTTTATGTCTGCGGTACATGCTGATCCTTTCCATAGCTGTGCAGACCAAGCTTGTCAGGATTCTGGGGTGGTGGTTTGCAGTATCCATTCAGGCAACACCTTTGTTGAGAAGGACCACTGTTGTTGTACACTGCTCTTTGGGTACATATCCTGTGGTAAGGCTGACATTGAGCAGTAGTGTAATTTGGCATTCCATTCTTCTTGGAGTCCATGTTGGACTCAGCCCAGGACACCATCTCATACCATTGCTGCTGTGTGTTTTGCTTTGTAGATGCTGGCTGTTACCTCAGCATCTGCAATGTCAGGGGCCAGCAGTCTGCTGGGATAGATATTTTGCATTCTGGGGGTTGCACTGCACCTGTCAGGTTTTATGTTGGCAATATGTGTGTGTGTTTGGTATGTTGTTTGTAATATTTGTGTGATTCAGAGCATATCTGTGAATTCCCAACACGGTTCCTACCATCAGTTGAGTAAGCCTTGGGATTATCCTTAGTGTCCTGTACAATTTGTATCTTCATAGGTTCATAGGTTCATACTAGGCTATCCACCCTAGGGCATTTGTAAGCCTAGCCAGAGTGTGTGTGTCTTTCGCCGCCCCTTGCTATGTGAATATTATGGCCATGTATGATTTACTTTACTGTGCCTCTGTCTGGACATGACACAGTGAAGACCCCCAGTGTACATCTATGATCATCCATCCACTTGGCAATATTCCTGTTGAAGAGTGTCAGTGAGGGGCTCTGCCTAACATGGTGTGGGATCCTGTTCCAGGGTGTGGGGAGCCTCTGGGTTATGTATCTGTCCCTCCAGCACATCCTATTTCATTATGTGCTGAGGTTGACATCTGTCACTCTCACAGCTCCAATGGCTTTGATTTTTCTGGGGTGGAGCATGTCCATTACTCCTGTGTTGGACATGGCCTTGTACAACAGACATACAATGCCTCTGTGTAGGCAGTATGTGACTGCATTCAGCTGGGGTGTCTACAGCCAGGCAGCATATGACATATATTTGAGACCCTTTATCCTCTTGGTGAGGTACCTTTGAGGTCTTTCTAACCGCTGCAGGTGTCAGGTAAGGTACATCCCAAATGAGGCATTGTACTAGATTATGGGTCTGATAAGAGAACAGTACAGGGTCACAATGACCTCTGTTGACGTAGATGTGAATCCTTTCATGATACGTTGTCCAATATAGACAGTCTTCCTAGCCACATTGGCAATGTGAGTGTCACATAACAGGTTACTGTCCACTTGTGTCCCTAGGTCCCTGATTACCCCTTCCATACATAATGGTTTACCACCTATATGGTAATTTGTGAGTACCTTGTTTGGTATTTGGTGGGACATTCATACTGTCCAGTGTCTTCAGGATGTCTAGGTGGGGTTCCTGTGTGTGAGAGTGTGGTCTGTAGCATGCTACAGACTGTACAGCAGTTTTGACTACGGTTAGGTGCACATGGGTGGTCTCCGATGCTTCGTGCATTGTCAGTTACCTGGACGTATGGGTGTCTGTGCTGCTCCTTTTATGTTTTGGTCCAGGTTCTGGGGCCATAACGCATGATATGAGGTATAACCTGGTAGTGCTGGTGTGCTGTCAGTAGGCTTGCAGCAGGTTTCTGTCACTGCACAGACATCGATGTTCTCCATACTGGGGAGGGCCTCAGGAGCATGCATATTGCGGTTTACACATCTGGCATTGGTCAGCATTACCCTTATGTTTCTTACCACTTATATTTTCTAGGGTGGTGGGTTAGTCTTTTCAGCCTTGCCTACGTACGGCTCTATGGAGGTGGCAAAAGCCTTATCCAATATCCAGACGCCCAGGGGTAACAGGTGCAAGCCATCCCTGGAACAGAAGCATGGCTTGTCATGCATGACATCCCAAGCAGACAGACATTAGATCCTCTTGGACTAACAGCTGTAATTGTGCCACCTGTTAAGGCTGATCATTCTGTGTTTGTGCTGTGGCATCATTCTTGGTGAGGGTAGGATGCTACAAATGGCCAGTGTCATACCGGCCTGGAGTACATACTCAGAGAGCTCATCCATGTCTCTTTTCATGTAGTCCAGGGAGGTACATCTCAGGTCATTCACACCAGCATGGATAATGACTGCATCATATTTCTACTTGCTTTGGGGTGACCTGCGTACTTGTGTTATGTGGCGTATTGTAGCAGCCTACAGGCAGCTTACTGTACCCTTTCCCTTGTTCAGTCTGGTGAGTGGGACAGCAGTGTGTCTGCCTATAGAGTCACTTATTACAACTGTATCAGGCATGTTGTTTCTCCTTCTGGCCTGTGACTGTTTGGCACACCAGCTTTGTGTACTATGTGTTGCATGTGCTATGTTTGGAGGTTGTGGTTGCTTGGGGGTCTGCTTTGGAGGCCTCTGTTGGTGTGGTGTGTTTGTAGTTAGGGCCTCCGGGAATGTTTTTCTATGTTTATGTGTTTGGTTTGCAGTTGTGATAGGTCTATGTGGGATTGAGTTTGTGGTGTGTGTGGTTACCTTCTCCTCCTGACTAGTTTTGACAGTACTGAGTTGAGGGAGCTCAGCCTCCAGTTTGGATAAATGGTTGCATCTCTCACATATATTTGTATTTATTGGAGGGAGTTGAGGGTTGTCTGTGTACTTGGGGCAGGTGTAACATTGCCTCAGGATTCACAGATTCTACTTGTTGTAGCTGGCCTTAGTGGATTGTATGTGTGGACATATTTTATTGCCATACTACTGATCAGTGATTACTTCCCTTTTTATGTTTGCTCTATCATGTAGTAGCTTCCTCATTCTCTTGCATGGTTTGGTAATGGCTGGAGTCCAGCATGCCAGATGCCTGCATGCATGGCATTGTGTCTTGTTGTTATTTGTGATTGCATAATCCAAGCATTCCTGGCTGTGTTCATGGAATGCCTGTATAACAGGTTCTGCAGTGTGTCCCATATTTTGCACCTGCACAGGGCCTTTAATGGATTCCACATCAGTTTGGAGGTGCAACTTATGCTTTACACATGTTTTTCACTGTGGTTTTCTGGCCAGGGACTGTGGTCAGGATGTGTATATCCTGTGTGATTACTCTATGGTCTGGTCTTACCAGTGAGGGATACACTTCTCATCTTGCCATCCAGTACCCATGTTGCTGATTATCACATCCAGTATGCTTACCCTCTTGTGGGAGTGGTACGTTGTTCCTGGGCATTTTGGTTTATGGATTCTAGGAACTTTTCTCCTACAGTGTTGGTGCTAGTATAATGCTCCCAGTGTATGTCTGGATATTTTCAGTCAACCAATATAATGTGGTTTGGGGGGCTTGATATATTCATGTATTCCAACATAGGCCAGGTGCAGTTCCTGGTGTTAGGACGGTAGTCTGTAGCAGGCTATATACTGGGAAGCGGTTTTAGCCACTGTTACTTGACCATGGCTAGTCCATGCTGCTTCTTGTTGTGGTACCAACATGGGGGTGTGGTTATCCTTGACAATTATTGCTAGTCACCCTCCTTTTGTAGCTTGTTCCATGTTTTGAGGCTGTACAGCACAGTATGAGGTGTAACCTGGTAGTGTTAGGGTGCTGTTGTGAGCCTTGACCCAGTTTTCTGTTACAGGACACATATCAACATTCTCCATACTGGGTGTGTTTACACTGCACGCATCTTGCTGTTTAGACTTCTGGCATTGGGTAGCATTACATCTAGGTTCTTATCCCTTGTGGTACCTATGGAGGTGGGTTTGTGTTTTGAGCCTTACCTATTCAGGGCACGCTGTGGGTACTGACAGCCTTTGCCAGTATCCATGAGGCCTGGACTGATAGGTGCACACCACCCCTAGCAGGTGGAGCATCATGTCATGCTCAGCATGTCATCCCAGGCTGGCACACATTGGCTCCCCTTTGACTAACTGCATTACTTCAGCCAATTATTGCAATTGATCATCCCATCATCATATTGTGGCATCATGCTTGGTGAGGGTGGATGTTAGTCAGGGTCCTCAAGTGTGCATATAGTACATGGTGTTACATTACTTAACACATGGCATGCATGCCTCAGGTGGTGCTGCAGGGCTGCCTCTGTCGGATGCACATATTACACTCCCTGTACATGTTTGAGAGCAGGTTATGTCATTTTAGGCATCCATGTTATTATATGAGTGAGTCAGAGGGGTATCATTCCCAGGGTTCCTACTGAGCCAGTGTATGTGCTATGTGTTGCCTCTTTGCCAAGGCCAGGGCATACTGGGCATGCCTCCTTCTGCCTACTGGGGCAGGCTCAGGTTGTTCCTCCTCCGAGTCACGCTCTGCCTGTGATGGCCTTGGCAATGGTGGGGGGCTGTTTGGCCCGGCCCTATGCTGGTCCTGCTGCAGCTGTTTTCGCAAGATCATATTATGTAGCATAGCACATACCATGACAATTTGGGTACATGTAGTTGGTGAGTACTGCAAGGCTCCACCAGATGTGTCCAGACACTGGAACTGTGACTTGAGCAGCCCAAACACACGCTCTATTACATTACGTGTTTGTGCGTGTGCCTCATTATGGCATTCCTGTTCAGGGGTGTGTGCGTTTCTGATGGGTGTCATCAGCCACGGCTCCAGTGCATAACCTGCATCCCCTACTAGGTGTCCGTGTGGGATGTCCCCATTGGCAAATGTCTGGTACAGCTGCGTCAAATGCCAGATATGGGAATCATGGTAGCTCTCAGGGCAGCCAGCACACACATTCATTATTATGCCTTGGGCATCACACACGACCTGGCAGTTGATGGAGGGGAAGCCCTTGCGGTTAATGTAGGCCCTACCCCGCTCACCGGCTGGTGCTTTGATGCATATGTGCGTGCAGTCTATTGCACCCACTACCTCAGGGTATTCCGCTATTTGCTGGAAGAGATGCATATTGCTGGCCAATACCTCACGGGCATTGGGGAAATATACACGATCACCGACATGTGCTGACATGGCATCCAGGAACTGGTGCAGTACCCTGGAGGCTGATGCCTGTGATATCCCCATCATATCACCAGTTGGTCTCTGGAAGGTACCTGTTGCTAGTATTCTTAGGCCAACACATACCTTGGTTTCCACTGAGATGGGTTCCCCTCTGTTGGTTCTGTGTGTGAGGTGTGGCCTGCACAGCTCGACAATTTGCTGCAGGAGGTCTCTGTCCACTCTATAGCGCTCTACTATCTCCAGCTCATGTAACCCGTGGTAGGTGACCCTGGGCCTGTACACTCTTCTCTGTCTCCTCACTGTGGGTTGTCTGGCACCATCTGCATTGTCACCACCCTCAGCAAGTCGCCTATGTCTCCTTATGACAGCTATGGCAGCCCCTAGCATTTCTGCTCTGAGTTCAGCTTTTTCAGTTTTCACTTCTAATAGCTTACTCCTGTCTTGCAGTGTCTCTTGAGAGATACATCCTGCACTGCTGTTTGCAGAGTTTTAAGTGCTTGGCTGAGCTGCTATTCTGCCTGTGTAATTGCCTGCTTCTAATTGTTTTCACCTGCTAGCTCCAGCAGTATTCCCTGCTAGCTTCCTACTAATTCTGTTGCTTCCTTTTTCCTTTCTGTTTCCTCATGGGGGAGCAACGTGCATACCAGCAGAAACGCACTCACAGTGGCTTACACGGGTGCACACATGCTTACACAGTTCAGAATCTACTTATTTGGGTTAGAACGCGCGCACACCAGCACAAACAGTCTTACAAGTCTGCCAACAGGCTCCCACATGCTCAGTCTGCCCTACACGCGCGCACACTAGCACAAACAGTCTTACAAGTCTGCCAACAGGCTCCCACATGCTCAGTCTGCCCTACACGCACGCACACTAGCGCAAACAGTCTTACAAGTCTACCAACACGCTCCCACATGCTCAGTCTGCCTTACACGCGCGCACACTGTCCTACCCGCGCCTCATGGTGCACACACGTGTGCATGCACGCCCAACAAGTAACTTTGGTGTAAGTAATAGTGTACACCTTCCATTTCTTGACTTTCCCATGCTTATCTTGTGGCACTCCTCTTTCCATGATCTGTGTCTGACATCTGCCATGTAACACTGACCTCCAATGAACTGCATTTCTTTCTACCATTCCCCCCTGTGATGTCACCTATCTCCTACTCTATTCCTCCCCCTTATGTATCTCTTACACTACTCAGAATGTGCTCATTTGCTATGTGACAGTGGGATTCAGTATCCTAACCCTCATTTACATCAGATTGCCTACTAATGCTTAGTTACATGTCTTAGACTCAGCTTCCCCCCTTAGCAACCACTAAACGGTGGCCATGTTGTTTTTGGTATGCTGGCCCCTGCATTGTAAATCCATGTATTGCATAGAACCCACATTTGTGGGTTTATAACCTTCATTTTTATGTTTTATACAGCGCAACCCGTTTGCGTGGGGCTGCGCAGCATTTAAACATCGCCGAAAAAAATATATATTTATTTCTCATATTTGTATCGGGGTACCTTGCCAATGGCCACATATTTGGCCATTGGCATGCTGCCTGACACATATGCACCCTTTATTTGGAGCTGACATGGCTCCATTGTGATTTTTGCAGAAACGTACTCAGTTGTCAACTGAGTACATTTCTGCAGCTAAAACGGCTCTTACACAGGCTGCTTTCTGTTTCGTGGATCGCTACTCTACCTCATTTGCATGCCTTTCAGCTGCAAGTGAGGTATTTAGCATATCCACGCCCAGTCCGTGTAAGAGACGTTTTAGCTGGTCTCTTACACGGAGTTTTGGGCTGTTCCTGGATCGCGAGGCTTGCATGGAGTCTTACACGTCTCTTACACTCTGTGCAAGCCTTCGTGAATCCTGCCCTATTAATTTCACAGCTTGGCAGTACAACTAATAAAGAAAATATATGTACAATTTAGGACTTCAGATATAGAACAGCATGAGTTAAAACCATTTAATCAGACATATGTGGTGGGTTGATAAAATTTATATGGAAAAAGGATGAAAGAAAAGTTATAAAAAATAGAAGGCCCATAACACCAGTTAACACTGTTTATAAAATATTTATGAAAATACTACAAAAAAAGCTAGAGAAAGGATTGGATAAGATAGTAGGAAAAGGGATTTATGGTATAAAAGGAAGAGTGGTGAAAAAAATGTTAATTATACTGAAAGAAGTAGTATAGATTATACTGAAAGAAAGTAAAGAAATAAGACTAAAAGGATGTGATGTAGCTAAAGCTTTTGATAAAGTGAACCATGAAGCAATGTGACAAATTTTACAAATTTATGGCATAGGGCAAGAATATTAACGTAATAAAGAAATTTTATGAAAATTCACAGGTGAAAGTTATGATAAATGGATGGATGGGAAAAAAATAAGTATTAATATAGGAGCAAAACATGGATGCCTGATGAGTATGTGTTTATTTGTATTAGTAATGAATGCAGTAGTACAGACATGCATATGTGATATGAAGGAGACAAGATGTGAGATGCAAGAAAATGTTACATTACCAATATGTATAGCATATGTAGATGATTTAGCTCTAATAATAAAAAGTGAACTTGTAATAAGGATCAAAAAGCTGTTAAAAAATTTGACCTGCAGTTAAACAAAATGAAGTCTAAAGGTTTTGGTGAGATAAAAAAATGCAATAAAATAAATGGAATATATTTCACAAGAAAGGAAGTAAAGATCTTGGGCGTGACATTTGGTGAGTATGAAAGTGTAATAAATCAATGAAGAAAGATTCTGGAAAAAATAAAAAATAATTAGCTTTGTGCCTGTTTCAGAAAAAGACATACATGCTGAATAATTATGTATTAGGAAATATGGGGCTGGTGGACATATGTTTTCCACTCAAATGGGAAAAGAGTTATTGGAGTTTTTTAGCTTCATCTGGGGCTCAAGTATGAACCTGGTGAAAAAAAATAATAATTTATTATAAAAAAATAAGGAGGTGGTTTGAGAAACAGTGAAGCACTTAGCATCTATGCATTTATTTTCAGTAATTAAAAAAGTAAAAGAAAGACAAAAGGAAATGATGGGTAAGATGCTTTATGAAAAATACTAAATATATAAGAAGAAAAAATAAGGGGAAAAAAGAAAAAAGGGACAGGATGGAAGAAAAAGAATACAACAAAAATATAATTATGGAAGTTAAAAGTAAATGAAGTTGATGGAAAAAGATAATAATGGTATAATATGATTTTAAAAGAAAATTGTGTACTCATGGAAGGAATTAAAAGAAGATGAAAAAAGTCAATAAAAGACAGAAGAAATTTTTTTTTTTATGAAGCAGAGGATTTTCTTGTAGAGAATTTTATTAGGCAACCTATTAAATATAAGGTGATGGAGGCAAGAAAATGTGCTGACTCTATTGAAGAAAACAGAACAAAACATTGTTTTTGGATGGCAAAAATACTAAAGGATTTTAGAAAAGTTTTAACATGAATAGAGATAGGAAGGGTTTAAATGTATAAATATGAATATGATATTATATGGGAAATGGATAAAGTAAAGAAATGCGATATTGATAAATGGGATACAGTACTGTTTGTGACAATATGATTGCTGTGGAAAAAAGATGTGAGAATGTGTTATATAACAAGAAAATGGAACAGAATGATGTACTAGCCAAAATAAGAAGATGGTTCTAGAAGAAAGGGTGGAGGATAAAAGGCAAATATAAAAGAAAAAATAATAAAAAAATAGAACTCTTAAGTTAAGTACACAAATAACCTCAGTTCATAGCTTCACAAAATAGCCACCACTAGAAATCCAGCACATTAGAGACTAAAATAGCGCTTTTGTCCCACTTTATTCAGATAAGGAACTTAATTGGAAAATGTATAATTTATTCAGTTAAAGAACTTCATCGGAAAATATCTCATTTTCTGATGAAGTTGCTTAACTGAATAATATCTTATATGTGAAGCTACCAAATAACTGTGCTTAACACCCTACTTATTTTACCTCTCTGTTTCTCTCTCCCTTTATACAACCAGTTGCCCTACCTGCTCATACGGCACTAAAGCTGTGGAACTGCCCTGTCTTATTGGCCAGCAACCTTAAACTATCTTATAATTGCCATCTTCACCCTAAACTACGGAATTGAATCTTCTCCCACCCTGAGCAATAGCCCCTCAAGGACAATACAAATGAAGAAAGTATGTGTTATATAACTTCCATCTGTGGAAGCAACATTGTATAAATTACTGTAGGTCTTAAAGTACACTCCACTGCTAGGGCGGCCAGCAGCCATAACCTTCATTTTTCTTCTTCTTAGCCTACCTCCCCTCCTATACCCTTGTAAATATATTATATCCTTCCCTCCTCAAATTCGAAGACCTGCTACCTCCCAAAAAGAAACAATAGTTGCTATACAACTTTTGGCCACTAGATGACACCCTTCTCCTAGATCTATCATTCTGTCTTACAACACAGCTCGCAAGAATACAGTATTTCTAGCTTGTAGAGTTATAGTCCCACTATATCCCTCTACCTTATTACTCCGTATCAGTTAGCTACCCTCCCTCTATCCCCACTATCGACTCTCACCTCCCACCTTCACTTACCTTAACAATCAGCTCTCCACTGATTGTTCTCCTAGGGTTCACTCCTACTGTGGCTCTACCCGCTCCATTCGTCCTGTGGGCTCACTCCGCTCCCCTACCCTGCCCCCAATTCCCACCCACCCCAGTACATCTACATTTATACACACTAACCACACCCTCTATCCATACAACCAATTACATCATCCAACCCCTTAAAGTGCTAAAACCCACTTTCCACTAGTCATTATCTTACTAGACTAACTGCACTTCTCCCTGTATACTAACCTACACAGATTATGTCTACAATGCCACCTAACACTACCCTTACACACTTGAAACCCTTACTCCTACTATCACTCCTACCTATTTTAGCTATACCATACATACTTACTTTCTATGAGCACCTTAACTACCTACACTTTCATAATCCCATTAAGCAAACCTCCACACCAACACTTTTCACCCCTCATAGCCATAATCACATATCCTATCTACATAAGTATTTATCAGCCAAATTTCATAGACTCACTCACATCACATACCTCAACCCTAAAGCTAGAAAAACCCAGAACTTAATATGTAAAGGCCTACTTCTCACTCTGGTAATACAAGTCCACTCCCTAATTGATGGTGACATACACCCAAACCCCGGCCCAAATTCTACCACTACCACAAAGCCTAACACCCCAACCTCTATTAATGCACATCTGCTTAACAGACCCCCTGATAGCCCATCTAAATATTCGAAGTATAAATAATAAAGTTGGCCACCTACACGCCCTCATGGATGTACATTCATTTGACATCCTCTGTCTCTCTGAAACATGGCTGAAGCCAACAATACAAGATACTACTGTTATCCCTCCAGGTTACAGTATCCTGAGACTTGACCACAACTCTAAAAAAGGTGGAGGTGTAGCTATTTTATATAAATCTGAATTACAAGTCACCTCCATAGACTCTAAACCCCCTCTAACTAGCAACGCAGAAATTCTTATCTCCAAAATTCAACTCAACAAATGTAAATCCATCTATATAATCTGTATCTACCTTTCCCCAGGCAATAATATCAACACCTTAGAGGCCATCCTAAGTTGGCTATCCACCACCTACCCTCAAGAAACCATAATTCTTGGCAACTTTAATATAAACTGGAAGGGTTGTACATCTCAACAGCCATATATCAACCTACATGGTTTTACGCAAACTATTACAGCCCCCACTAGAACCAATAAACATAATAACAATCACAGCACCCTAGATTGGATCCTCACAAATAGTCATCACCAATCTTACAAAGTAGGTACCCTCCCTGAAGATATAAGTGATCACTCACTCACCTTCTTAATCAGGTATAAGAGTGACATCCCAAACCCAACCATTTATAAAAAAACAAGGTCTAACAAAAATTATAACCCCGACAGCTTTCAAAAAGAACTGTTAGCCTGCAACTGGTCACTCCTGAAACACCTACCATTAGAAGACGCTGTTAACTACTTTAATTCTAACTTTTTAACCATTCTAGACTACCATGCCCCAACATGAATAATAAGAAGCAGGTCTAAACCAACCCCATGGCTCTCAAAAACTACCAAACAAAATATCCTCCATAGAAACAAACTCTGGGCTAGGTGGTACACAACCAAAAGTCCAACAGATCAACTAAAGCTTAGACAATTAAGAAATGAAACTAAAAAAGCCATATTGACTGACAAAAAAAAACTTCTACTGTCACCTCCAACAAACCCACCAAAATAAACCTCAAAAATTCTGGTCTGGTATCAATAAACGTTTACACGCAGGTCGCTCTATTACACCCACCCCCACAGGCTCTAATCTCAATAGCCCTATCCAAATTGCCAATTCTTTTAACACTTTTTTCACAGACACCATTCAGTCTTTGGCCAGTCAACTATCCCCTAACACTACATCTTCTTCCACTGATACCACTAACAGCCCCCCCCCACTATTTAAATTCCAACCTGTTCCTACATCCTTTGTCTGCACCCTTATTCAAAAACTTAAACCCACCACCCTCTCTGCAGATCAACTACCTGTAGAATACCTGCAAAAAGCCACTAAAGCTATAGTCTACCCCATATCCATCCTCATTAACAGAACTATTTCTGAAGGAACTATTCCATCAATCTGGAAAATCTCACATATCATCCCCCTGCATAAAGGTGGTAATTCCAAAGATTTTTCTAACTATAGGCCTATAGATTATCCCCACTGGCAAAAATCATGGAAAAGTGCATTCATAAGCAACTATTAAACCACCTACTAGAAAACAACCTACTAGCTACCAGCCAACATGGCTTCAGACCATTTCATAGCACCACCTCTGCTCTCTTATCCTTCACCGACTGCATTAATAAAAATTGCAATAATGACACTCTATCCTCAGCCCTCTTCATTGATCTGTCAAAAGCCTTTGACATGGCCAATCACCTGCTACTCATAAACATACTTAGAAACTTCTCACTGGATCCACTTGCTATACAGTGGTTCGAATCCTATTTAAATAGCAGGCAACAGGCTGTATTATGGGAGAATAACTTGTCTTCCCACCTCCCAGTTGCCCTTGGTGTCCCTCAAGGCTCCATATTGGGTCCTCTCCTCTTTTCTGTTTTTACTAATGACCTACACTCTGTATTACCTAAAGCTACCTGTATCCAATATGCGGATGATTCCACATTAATATGCTCAGCCTCTTCACCATCACAACTTCAGTCCCTAACCCAAGATGTGTTTAGCAGAGTAGAGAATTGGCTTCTTCACTGATGTCTCATCCTGAACTCAAACAAAACAAAAATGCTACTATTCACTCCCACCTGCAGAGCCTCCCCACTGAACTTCACTGTCACATCTAGCGATGGTATTATTATATCTCCCGGTTCTACCACAAAACTACTTGGAGTACTAATTGACAACAACCTTACCTTTGAGCCCCATACTAACAACACTATAAAAACAGTAAACAAGAAACTAGGTTCCCTCTACAGGATCAAACCCTTTCTGACTCCACTAGCCAGGACCACCATTGCCCGCACCCACTTAATCTCAACCCTACTATATGCATCCCCTATCT
The DNA here is from genome assembly GCF_019279795.1 of Protopterus annectens. Classification (NCBI taxonomy): domain Eukaryota; kingdom Metazoa; phylum Chordata; order Ceratodontiformes; family Protopteridae; genus Protopterus; species Protopterus annectens. Next base: position 950,768,884 of record NC_056747.1, read on the forward strand.
ATACTAAACTATGTAAAAGCAATCTCAACAAGCTGGCTATTTCCTACAATAATATTGCCAAATTTGCTACTGGGTCTACCTATAGAACCCATCATTGCAATAATCGTAATTAATTCAGATGGTTAGAGTTGTTAAATCTTATTCTGTTGAACCAACTAACTATTGCCCATAAGATTCTGTATCAACCTACAAATACTCCAGTACTCACTAGCCTAGTCACCCCCTACAATAACCTAAAGACCCTGCAGTCTTCAAATAAATTATTTGTAAAGATAGGTAAAACCAACAATCTGGCTGGAGACTCGCTATTCTCTAACACAGTGGGTAAAACCTGGAACAGCCTCCCTAATGACCTAACCTCTTTACCCACAATTACCCTATTTAAAACCAAACTCAAACTATACCTTAAATCACACTGGCTATGCCCCTGTGCAAAGCCAGACTAACTACCTCCCTTGTCTCCAGACACTAATCCTCTCACTCACCTAGTCTCATTAATATTTACTAACAATAATGTGTCTGTAATCCTTTTAGTTTAAAAGTAACCTATTTCACTTACCTTTATATATTTTCTGATGTATATCCATACTTATGTAACTAGGAATGTATTTTTTGTAACTAGGAATGTATTTTTTTTCCTTGCTCATAAGCTAATATGTAATGTGCTGTTATAATTTGTCTAAACTTGCTATTGTACCTGTGTTTGTGTAATACTATTCTGATGTGTGGAGCTTTTCTCCCCGGGCCTCCACTGAAAATGGACATATATCCAGTTGGACCAGCCCGGTCAACAAATGTAAAATAAAAATAAAATAAATAAATAAAATAAAGAGGGATGAAAGTGCTATTCCAGTCTCCAGTGTGCTGGTTTTGGTTACATTGTGAAGCCATGAACTGAGGTTTTTGTGAATCTGGTTTTGGTCCTCAAGTTTCAGCATGTGCTTTTTGTTCTTAATAACCTGTCCTTTTCTGTTAATAACTTGTAAAGAATTTTAAATATGAATATAAAAAACTGTACATAATTTATTTAAATGGTTTTATACAATATAAAATGAATGTAAATGTTAATAAAGCACCTTTACTCTTTTCAATAGGTGCAGTGGGATCTTTTACATCCACTTGAGCAGACGCCAACCCCAACAGGTGAGACCTTGGTTTAACATATTTGAAGGATGACACACTCAGCAGTGCAGTACCTTCCTTTATACTGCACTACAGTGTTGGCAATCCATCTACTTGATGTGAGAATGGAACCCACAGTCTCCTACACCAAAGATGAGTGGGCTACCATTTGCATCACTGACAGTGCCAAATATATATGGGTCTACCTCGACTCACCGAAAAAAATGTAATTTCATGACCCAGTTTTTCTGAAAGTGCATTTATCCGAAAATGCACTTTTGTGAGAAACCAAGTCAACAAAAGCAAAAAAAAACATGACAACACTAAACACATTTATGAAGTGGGCAAACCCCTGCACCCCTATGTGGGGGCCACCCACACCCCGACACTTATATATTCTAACTCCAAGATTGTACTACAGTGGGGAAAAGGGAACATTCTCTTATTCCCGCTGTGTCATGATCTACAACTACAACCTCGGTTGTTTTTGTTGACTCGGTTTTTGACGAAAGTGCATTTTCGGATAAATGCACTTTGGAAATATGGTGTCATAAATTACGCTTTCAGAGAACGTAATTTGTGGGTCAAGGTAGACCCATATATATATATATAATATACACACACACACACACACACACACACACACACACACACACACACACACACACACACACACACACACACACGCACACACACACAAATGCACACACACATTTTTGCTTCATATATTTTGTGTGTTCATCCTAAAATCTGCATCTTTCTGGCAAATAGCTGATAATTGAAATCATTAAATAATGACAAATATTTGAGTTTAAGAATCTACATCCTTCATAAAATTCATGCTAATGCAAAACCTGTTATTCTATCAACTTTCTATGTTTGTAAGATCAATATTTAAAATCTGTCCCTATTTGTTCCCTCATCGTTTTAGGCTTTGTCCAGATTTTTTGCTCTAAAAGGTTGAGAGGTATGGTGTGTGTGTGTGTGTGTGTGTGTGTGTGTGTGTGTGTACATATGTCAAAGGCAGTGACCAGCAGACAGTGGTATATAGCACATTATAATATATTTATTGTTGGTGCTTAGAAGCACATTATTCCACAGAGTGAAAATTTCACCAGACCGGTTTCGGCTGCAACAATAAAGCCTTCTTCAGTGTGACATAACAAATAGCAGAAAAAAGACAGAAGAAAAATTCCTCTATTTATAAGTGTGGCAATGAAGCCTAATGTTAATCACCTCAATTTCTTAAAGGTGTTCATTCAAACCTGGAGAAAACAAACCACCTAATTTAATAATCCATTTTTTTCTCCATTCGGTTTAGAATCTCATGCCAACCAGCAATTTTAGATCTGTTGCCTTGGATCTTATCTATAATTGTGAAGAAAAACCTGGCATTGGGGTGTTTAGCTGTGTGCTTATATAATGCATTAGTAAGACGTTTATGTCTGATATCACACAAGTGTTTTGCTATCCGAAACTTAATAGCCCTAGAAGTTTGTCCCACATAAAAAGCTGAGCAACTACACATTGCCAGATAAACCACCCAATTGGTTTGACAATTCCCAAAACAAGATATAGTGTAAACCATGCTTGTATTACTACTACTAAAACTGGTGGATTTGTTAATATTAATACAATACATACAGTGACCACAAGGGAAACATCCCTTTAAGTGGTCTCCTAAAAGGGTAGATTGTATCATTGGGCATAAGGGGCAGTGTCCCATTTTGAAATGGCTGAAAATGGATCCCAAATTCCTGCCCTTCCCTAAAAAGGGGACACAAAAATACCTCACTAAGAGGATCATAGGCGTTAGACACATGCCCTACATGGACAGACTCAAAAAACTCCAGCTATACTCTGTCTCTTATCGCCTACTTAGAGGCGATCTCTGCTTGACCTACAAAGCCATGTCTGACCCAGAGCTGCTAGATATGCTACACCTAAAGAAATCCCAATCCCTCCATGCCACATGCTCCAGGGACCTAAACCTCATTACCACAATAATAGAACATGCTGGAGGGACAGATTCCTAACCCAGTGACTTCCCATACTCTGGAACAAACTTCCCATTCACGTCAAGCAAAGCACTTCACTGGCCGTCTTTAAGAGAAATCTTGACGAGTGGATGGGCAATAGGAAGTTCACCCCAGGGATCACTTCAGTGGCCTTGCTTGACAGGGACACTGGGAACTAACTTTGGGCAGCATGATGTCAGGGAATCTTCTTGGGCTAGGCTTATATAGGCTCCAGGGCCATTAGCCTAGTACACACCTATGAACCTATATATATATATATATAGATAGATATTTATTTATATATATATATATATATATCTATATATATATATATATATATATATATATATATATATATATATATATGTGTGTGTATACATACACACGCACACACACACGCACGCACGCACGCACACACACACACACACACACACACACACACACACACACACACACACACACACACACACACACACACACACACACATATATGTATATGTGTGTCTATATATATATATATATATATATATATATATATATATATATATATACAGTATATACCCAAACCAGCTGAAATGGTCAGTCCATGTTATCCTAACAAGTAGTGTAATCTTACCATCTTCTAGATAACTTAATCCATTGTTTATATCTAATAATTTTAAATAATGATTCATAGAGGTAGCCATAGCCAGAAAGCTTGTAAAGTCTGGTGGTACAACATCACAATCAGGAGAAGAGTCACACACAGGTACAATGTCCTATTCAAAAAATCCTACAAATGAAGAACTCCTTCAGGTGCTTGTGTCAACTCCTAAAAATGATCAGTCATGTCAGGTGATCTCCATGGCATTTCACAGTTTAGGAGTTAAGTCCTGTTTTTCACAGGTGCCTTCTGTTATGTCTGAGCAGCGTCCTTTTTTTGTTGTCAAGTTCTGTAAGAGCTAAGGGTGTCTGTTAGTTTGAAAACAACATCTTCCTGTTGCATTGAGTATTTGTCATCTGGGTTTTGTTCTTTCACTGTTTATCCTGGATGAAGTGTAGATAATACTCTGGCTTAATAACACTTGTAATTTCCTGAGATCTTTGCCAAAATGTTTTAACATTTGCTACATTATCTGGCTGCAGCAAAACTGAAGAAATGAAGAAACAGGAAGCTTTAACCTCAGTCTTCTTATCACGGTGTGAAGATGATAATCCAACAGGTTGTAGTGGAGCGTTTCTGTATTCATGCAGAACTACATAATAGTCTTTATTTGAATTCCCATCACATTTCCTCATAATGTTTTTAACTGTTGGTATAATTATCTCAACTTCTCATTAGACTATGGATATTCCAGACTGGTCATGATATGCTCAAATTCCAGTTTTTGTGTAAAGGGGTGAAATACCTGATCTAAACATTTAGGGACATTGTCAACTATGATAATATCTGGAGTCCTTTAAACTGAAAAAAATGCTTTAAGAGACACAAAACTGAATTTGATGAAGTATCTTGCATCATTATAACCTCATGCTACTTTGAATAAGTCAATACAAATTAGATAATGACTGTCCTTGTACAGAAACAAGTCAATTTGCTCCATATGCTGCCTGGAACCTTGTGTGAAAGAAGTTAATCTTTTATGTTACTTGGAACACATTGTAGATTTGACAACTTTTCATTACCATTTTGTTTTTTTTTGAGATGTACCAGGCCAGAGTATATTGTTTCTTGCTCCCTCTTCACACTTTACTCTTTCAAGATGTGTCCTTGTGGATCTTCTCCACCAGCTTGTTACGCTGATTCGATACTATTACTTATTTATGCATTTGGATTTGAACAATACACCTTATGAATGGTTCATTTTTTCAAGAACTGTATAGTACAATTGGAATGAAAGTTGAACTTTTTTCTTCTTAACAGTAAAGCTTGATTGTATTGTGATTCTCAGAATTTCCATTTTATTGCCCAGATCTATACAATGAACACATTTCTGCAACCTTTATTGTAAGTAGGGCTCTGTGGTCCTTGCATCAAAGTCACAATATAATGCTGCATTACTTTATTTCAGATGCACATTTTTAAGTGATTCGGCAATATGCATTTATTTCACAAATGTATACACAATTGCCATTTCAGATCGCTACAATTATTATACCATTTTCTGTACACATAAAGATGCTTTATGGCAAGATTTAATAAAAATGTTTTGCAGTGGTCTGTGGTTAGCTTCTACACAGAACTGTGTGCAATAAATATACTCGTAAAATGTATTACACCCATAAACCGTAAACCATAGCCAATAGCGCTTTCTTCATCTGAGTATATCTAGTCTGAGAATCTGTGTCATTAATAGCAGGCTGACTGTTACCAAATTACAACATGTGAACAAAGCTACAACTAGCTGAACCCAGAAAAACTGACCTTTGTCCAGACAAAATGCACACTTGGAATTATTTCTTGTATGGCACAATGCATGCACCCCCCACACACACCAACACACCCACATTATTTATACTAACCTCGCAGATGCATAACTGTAGAGAAAGGAGGAACCACAACAAAAATATTAATCCTGGCAGCAGTGGAAGAGAAACAACATTGGCGATAATTTTCTATGAAAAAAATCTATTGATAAATTGCAACTCATTCAGTTGAGATCATCAAGTTGCAATCTCAGCCCCTTTACCTTTGGTAGGTAAAATTATGTGCACAAGCTGTTCTGTGAACAACCAAAATATTTAGTTGTTGTAGCAGCATAATTTGAAATGAAATACCATAGGTTTTGTTTATATAAGCACACACAGCTCTTTCAACCAGTGTTAGCTTATGATCAGGGTAAGTAGCTTTAGAACCTCTTTCAGAGGCTTTCAAGCCCACACCACCCAAATGCACTTTCATTTAAGATGTTAAGTTTTCCAAAGTTATCAGACTTTAAATGTAATAGCCTTTACTGTAACATCCAGGGTTTTGCTCTATCTACTCTTTCTCTTCCATAGAAACAGTATTCACTGTATCCAGGGTTTTGATCCATCTACTCTTTCTCTTCCATAGAAACAGTATTCACTACATTCAGGGTTTTGATCCATCTACTCTTTCTCTTCCATAGAAACAGGATTCACTATATCCAGGGTTTTGATCTCTACTCTTTCTCTTCCATAGAAACAGGATTCACTACATCCAGGGTTTTGATTCATCTACTCTTTCTCTTCCATAGAAACAGCATTCACTACATCCAGGGTTTTGATCTATCTACTCTTTCTCTTCCATAGAAACAGGATTCACTACATACAGGGTTTTGATGCATCTACTCTTTCTCTTCCATAGAAACAGTATTCACTACATCCAGGGTTTTGATCTATCTACTCTTTCTCTTCCATAGAAGCAGGATTCACTACATCCAGGGTTTTGATCCATCTACTCTTTCTCTTCCATAGAAACAGGATTCAGTACATCCACGGTTTTGATCCATCTAATATTTCTCTTCCATAGAAACAGGATTCACTACATCCAGGGTTTTGATCCATCTACTCTTTCTCTTCCATAGAAACAGTATTCACTGTATCCAGGGTTTTGATCCATCTACTCTTTCCCTTCCATAGAAACAGTATTCACTATATCCAGGGTTTTGATCCATCTACTCTTTCTTTTCCATAGAAACAGGATTCACTATATCCAGGGTTTTGATCCATCTACTCTTTCTCTTCCATAGAAACAGGATTCACTACATCCAGGGTTTTGATCCATCTAATTTTTCTCTTCCATAGAAACAGGATTCACTACATCCAGGGTTTTGATCCATCTACTCTTTCTCTTCCATAGAAACAGGATTCACTGTATCCAGGGTTTTGATCCATCTACTCTTTCCCTTCCATAGAAACAGTATTCACTATATCCAGGGTTTTGATCCATCTACTCTTTCTCTTCCATAGAAGCAGGATTCACTATATCCAGGGTTTTGATCCATCTACTCTTTCTCTTCCATAGAAACAGGATTCACTGTATCCAGGGTTTTGATCCATCTACTCCTTCTCTCCCATAGAAACAGGATTCACTACATCCAGGGTTTTGATCCATCTACTCTTTCTCTTCCATAGAAACAGGATTCACTACATCCAGGGTTTTGATCCATCTACTCTTTCTCTTCCATAGAAACAGGATTCACTACATCCAGGGTTTTGATCCATCTACTCTTTCTCTTCCATAGAAACAGGATTCACTACATCCAGGGTTTTGATCCATCTACTCTTTCTCTTCCATAGAAACAGTATTCACTACACACACCTCAGTTGCATTTTCCATTTTTCCTGTCATTCAAAACTGTACGAGTCAGCAAATGAATAATCATCTCATTCACTTGCCCTTTTCTCTCTTTATATTTGCACTTTAATGAGAAATGGTTCAATATCCCATAGCTTCTGCATTCTTTATTTACTGCTGGGCTACCTTCACATGTAAAAACATACCTTATTATTTTCAACAGCACCATAATGGCAATGCATTTTCATATGACATTTTACTGCCATACAGTTTTTTTTCTGTCTAACATGATAATGTGCTCCAACAGTTTTGCTACATTTTTGCACAGTTTTGCTTCATTTTAAATTTGCCCACATCTAAATCCTCTCCAATCTCCATCAGTTGCAAAGTTGTTAATTTTCCTGCTGTACACACATTCCTAGCTTTATCCATTGTTAAGCCAAATTCTTACATGTTATCATTCTTTATGCTAGAGACAATTCTGTCTCTTAGCAGGCAAACATACACCTCTCTGAACTCATTGTTGTTAGTTTGGCATCAAAAGGCTCTTGTGACTCTTGACTTTTAGTGAAAATAAATTATGAATGTATAACAAATTGTTTTTAAGGTCACAATATTACTTAAATCTGTCTTATATAACATCTAGGTCAGATCATTGTTTTTTAGTATGAATAAATGTATTAGATACCTTTATGGCAACATCTCCAGCATTGTGAATAAATGTAGCTATTTGAAACTCCTAATGTTTTTGTGTCATACTAGATGCAGCACTGAAAAGATTAAATTTTTGCAGTACTGTTTCCAGTTTTCTGCCAAATTGCCCTGAGGAAAAAGCTGCTTAACATTTGAGTTAGAATATAATTACAGTATGTTAAAATTTGTCGACAGCAGTGGCTATTCATGGGAGTTGATTAAGAATCACAAGTGACTCAATAACATTGAATGGACGCACAGACAGATGAATGGACAGATGGATGGGTGATAAATTTACAGGCAGCGGTGTGCGTCTAATTTGGGTGTAGATAGTGTTATATTAGGTGGTGTTACATATACCTGACATGTTCTATCCCTCTTACAAAGACGTTTATCTATATTCTAGTTGGATTCAATGGCATTTTGAATTTTATCAATTTTAAGGTGCACTTTGCAGTTTCCATTTTACCTGTCCAGTAATATTTCTGAGTTAAAACTGTGCTTCTGTCTACTGTCTGTGAAATTATGTTTAAAGTATTTATCATAGGTTCATAGGTTAGTACTAGGCTAACTGCCCTTGCGAGCCATTTTAAGCCTAGCCAATTATCCCTTGTGAGATTCAAACCCTGCACCTTGTGTTTGTAAGGCAAACACCTTAACCATTATTACATAAGTCTGGGTAACCATTTGATTGATTTAAGTAAAGAAGATTAATAGTTTGTGAATTTGTAAATAAAATAAATGTTAAGCACAGCCTTTAAAAGATGAGATTACTCAAAGTGTAGTTAATAAATGAGTAGTGAATTATTGTTAAATGATTATGAGTTATACCAGTCATCATTATGGTCGTTATTTATTTTTTTGTTTGGTTAATTGTATGACTGGAATGCAATTGTGTGCATTTATACTGTCTGTTGATATGTCAATAAAGAGGTAATTTTAAACTATGAACAACCTTAATAAAGTTAGATTTGCATACACAAATAAGATTAATAGAGCACTGAAATATACATCACTGCACCTACCAAAACATGAAAAATTGCAACCTTCACATTTTCTTCCTGCAGCTAATTTGTGAAAATCAAACAACAAATTGTCATTTAGAAAGCATAGCCCCTGGAAATTAACAGTACTACTATCTACCTTTTTAATCCCAAATATCAAAATCCATTCAACAACAATTACTACATAAAATTAGGCATAATGAAAGTGGCATCAAATGTACTAAATTTGAATATTGTGCAAGCAACTTCATATGAACATTACACATATGCATAAATTGCTAGCCTATCACTTATGACTCATGTCAGTTGCAGAGACTGACAAGTAATGACATTATTTAAAAAAGTAAGCTGTATCCTAATGCCATTGTATAATAGCAGGCTCATAGGTAATTCATAGGTCGCCCACAATGGGTAAACATTATTCTGTCTCCACAGCCAAATGTTTAGTAATAACGGCAATAATTATAATAATACTAAGAAGAAGACCTATGTTTTAACCAGATAGGCCTACTGGACACACAGTCCCTTTTCAGGGGCAACCTGGAAACAATGTCTGGTTAAGTGACTTGCTCAAGGTAACACAGTAGGCAAATAAGGGCTGAAAGAATCAGACTTTGTAGCATACCTTAGAAGATAAAGCTCACAACCTTGACACACTGAGCAAACTGCTAGGGTTTGTTTGCCTGCGCTCTGAGGAAAGTATGAATTTCTCATTCTATGTGATAATATATCCCTAGACTATCCTATATTATCATATACCCTACTAATATAAGCGATGAGCTATCAATGTGTGTTTCATGTATGCATTCTTGAGTTCCCTCACAGTCTTTTGGCTCCACACCTTTCTCAGGAAGTCTATCCCATGTGTCTGCAATCCTGCCTATGATAACATTTTTTCACTATCATCTCTGTGTGGTCCTCTATCTAATTTTAAATTATTCCTCCCTTATTCTTGCAAAGCTCATCATTTGGTAGATGCTGCCCTTCTAGAATTTGCTAATTCCTCTAATGCACTTAAATGTTCAATTATCTCCCCACCTTTTGTTTAGGGTTACAGTTGAATTCCTAAAGTTGGTATGTGTAGATCCTACAAAACTGTATTTTCCTTTCTACACAGCCTCCATTTTGTCAGTCTCACCATTTGCTTCAATGATATCACTCTCTGTGCATCACAGAATCCCTCTACACCAGCTATGTTTAGTGTCTTCCGTCATTTACTAGTACATGTAAGTAATCTGATATAATAATAATACCCAACTTGCTTACTATATATGATATTGTTAGCATTTCAGTTCTGATCATATAGTATTGCCCAGGCTTTTATATCAGAATGCATTACCTTGAATTGCAGTGAAGATAATATTATATTTTATTATACCTATCAGATTGCAATGTAATTTGTCATGATCCTGTCTACACCATCTTTTTGTATCAATGTCAGTGCAAATCTTTGTATTGTCTGCAAAGGTATACTGTTCTTTCTTTTCCCTTTGTAATGTTATCTATGAAAATATTAAAGAAAACGTATCCCGTAAATGATGGGTTCTCTACAAAAAGCTGACAAATTACCCAATAACAGTACAGTGAGTGAGTGAGTTAAAATGGTCCATCAATAATCCCATCAAAATTAAGTTTGACAATGTGAAAAAAAATTTCCATTCCTCCATACCTTATTAATTCCATAGCTGCACAACCATGAAGAAAAGAAATCTTCACTGGAAAGGTGAAAAAATGTACTCACATTACTATGATACCACACCGCACTTTGTATAGTGAAAAGCATTCCTGCACTGTACAATCTGGGGAACTGGGAACATAGAGACTGAATTTCAGGAGAGCCCATTTGACAAACTGTATATCTCTAAGCACTGACCCAGTTAGTGTGTCATTTGCAAAACTTCCTTTTATCACTGTGTATTCCATGTACTGTTAGCATTTTGTGTTCTGGTGTACAGATATTTTTTTAATCATTTTCTCCATCCAGGGTCACTTTCCAGTATTAGCTAATCGGTACATTATTTTTCTTTTTATGACTCTGTTAGATGGCATGCTAAAACCTTGACATGCCATATTTGTAGCCCTTCCCAACTTTATTACTTTAGTGACTTGGTTAAAAAAAACATCTATTATAAACACCCATCATATCTATTTTGTAGTAATTCTAGCAGACATGTATCCACTGCCCTGGTAGTACTCAAAGTACTCAGTAATTTTCCAACAACTAAGTTCAAACTAATCTACTTACAGTTTTCTATACCTCCCTTGTACCTTATTTTGAGATGTAAAACTGTGAAATCACATCTGATGTCTGTTCATAAGGGACTACACAAGTCTCCAATAAGTTCTTAGTTCACATCTTTCAGAAATCTGATATGAATCTAATTGGGTCTCATTACTTTGTCTACATTTAATTTTAAGAGTTTGTCTAGAAGCCATTCTCCTGTGAATGACCACTTCTCAACTACCCTTTTCCACTATTTCTCTTTTTTTTTTAGGTGTCCCTTTATCCTTTTTGTGACTACAAAACAGAAATGCCTGTTAATTATTTTTCTCTTCGGGCTTTCATTTTTCTGTCTGGTTTCCCTCATTCTTGTTATATTTCTATTAGTGTTCCTTTGCTCTGTAAAGTATCTATAAAAAGGTTCATTTCCCTTCTAACAAAACTTGCAAAGTTTCTTTCGCTTAAGGCACTGGTATGCCGATTTTTTCTTTGTATGCCCCTGTGCAAAGCCAGACTAACTACCTCCCATGTCTCCAGACACTAATCCTCTCACTCACCTAGTCTCATTAATATTTACTAACAATAATGTGTCTGTAATCCTTTTAGTTTAAAAGTACCCTATTTCACTTACCTTTATATATTTTCTGATGTATATCCATACTTATGTAACTAGGAATGTATTTTTTGTAACTAGGAATGTATTTTTTTTCCTTGCTCATAAGCTAATATGTAATGTGCTGTTATAATTTGTCTAAACTTGCTATTGTACCTGTGTTTGTGTAATACTATTCTGATGTGTGGAGCTTTTCTCCCCGGGCCTCCACTGAAAATGGACATATATCCAGTTGGACCAGCCCGGTCAACAAATGTAAAATAAAAATAAAATAAATAAATAAAATAAAGTGGGATGAAAGTGCTATTCCAGTCTCCAGTGTGCTGGTTTTGGTTACATTGTGAAGCCATGAACTGAGGTTTTTGTGAATCTGGTTTTGGTCCTCAAGTTTCAGCATGTGCTTTTTGTTCTTAATAACCTGTCCTTTTCTGTTAATAACTTGTAAAGAATTTTAAATATGAATATAAAAAACTGTACATAATTTATTTAAATGGTTTTATACAATATAAAATGAATGTAAATGTTAATAAAGCACCTTTACTCTTTTCAATAGGTGCAGTGGGATCTTTTACATCCACTTGAGCAGACGCCAACCCCAACAGGTGAGACCTTGGTTTAACATATTTGAAGGATGACACACTCAGCAGTGCAGTACCTTCCTTTATACTGCACTACAGTGTTGGCAATCCATCTACTTGATGTGAGAATGGAACCCACAGTCTCCTACACCAAAGATGAGTGGGCTACCATTTGCATCACTGACAGTGCCAAATATATATGGGTCTACCTCGACTCACCGAAAAAAATGTAATTTCATGACCCAGTTTTTCTGAAAGTGCATTTATCCGAAAATGCACTTTTGTGAGAAACCAAGTCAACAAAAAGCAAAAAAAAAAAAACATGACAACACTAAACACATTTATGAAGTGGGCAAACCCCCCTGCACCCCCTATGTGGGGGGGGGCTGTGCCACCCACACCCCCGACACTTATATATTCTAACTCCAAGATTGTACTACAGTGGGGAAAAGGGAACATTCTCTTATTCCCGCTGTGCCGCGATCTACAACTACAACCTCGGTTGTTTTTTGTTGACTCGGTTTTTGACGAAAGTGCATTTTCGGATAAATGCACTTTTGGAAATATGGTGTCGCGAAATTACGTTTCAGAGAAACGTAATTTCGGTGGGTCAAGGTAGACCCATATATATATATATAATATACACACACACACACACACACACACACACACACACACACACACACACACACACACACACACACACACGCACACACACACAAATGCACACACACATTTTTGCTTCATATATTTTGTGTGTTCATCCTAAAATCTGCATCTTTCTGGCAAATAGCTGATAATTGAAATCATTAAATAATGACAAATATTTGAGTTTAAGAATCTACATCCTTCATAAAATTCATGCTAATGCAAAACCTGTTATTCTATCAACTTTCTATGTTTGTAAGATCAATATTTAAAATCTGTCCCTATTTGTTCCCTCATCGTTTTAGGCTTTGTCCAGATTTTTTGCTCTAAAAGGTTGAGAGGTATGGTGTGTGTGTGTGTGTGTGTGTGTGTGTGTGTACATATGTCAAAGGCAGTGACCAGCAGACAGTGGTATATAGCACATTATAATATATTTATTGTTGGTGCTTAGAAGCACATTATTCCACAGAGTGAAAATTTCACCAGACCGGTTTCGGCTGCAACAATAAAGCCTTCTTCAGTGTGACATAACAAATAGCAGAAAAAAGACAGAAGAAAAATTCCTCTATTTATAAGTGTGGCAATGAAGCCTAATGTTAATCACCTCAATTTCTTAAAGGTGTTCATTCAAACCTGGAGAAAACAAACCACCTAATTTAATAATCCATTTTTTTCTCCATTCGGTTTAGAATCTCATGCCAACCAGCAATTTTAGATCTGTTGCCTTGGATCTTATCTATAATTGTGAAGAAAAACCTGGCATTGGGGTGTTTAGCTGTGTGCTTATATAATGCATTAGTAAGACGTTTATGTCTGATATCACACAAGTGTTTTGCTATCCGAAACTTAATAGCCCTAGAAGTTTGTCCCACATAAAAAGCTGAGCAACTACACATTGCCAGATAAACCACCCAATTGGTTTGACAATTCCCAAAACAAGATATAGTGTAAACCATGCTTGTATTACTACTACTAAAACTGGTGGATTTGTTAATATTAATACAATACATACAGTGACCACAAGGGAAACATCCCTTTAAGTGGTCTCCTAAAAGGGTAGATTGTATCATTGGGCATAAGGGGCAGTGTCCCATTTTGAAATGGCTGAAAATGGATCCCAAATTCCTGCCCTTCCCTAAAAAAGGGGACACAAAAATACCTCACTAAGAGGATCATAGGCGTTAGACACATGCCCTACATGGACAGACTCAAAAAACTCCAGCTATACTCTGTCTCTTATCGCCTACTTAGAGGCGATCTCTGCTTGACCTACAAAGCCATGTCTGACCCAGAGCTGCTAGATATGCTACACCTAAAGAAATCCCAATCCCTCCATGCCACATGCTCCAGGGACCTAAACCTCATTACCACAATAATAGAACATGCTGGAGGGACAGATTCCTAACCCAGTGACTTCCCATACTCTGGAACAAACTTCCCATTCACGCCAAGCAAAGCACTTCACTGGCCGCCTTTAAGAGAAATCTTGACGAGTGGATGGGCAATAGGAAGTTCACCCCAGGGATCACTTCAGTGGCCTTGCTTGACAGGGACACTGGGAACTAACTTTGGGCAGCATGATGTCAGGGAATCTTCTTGGGCTAGGCTTATATAGGCTCCAGGGCCATTAGCCTAGTACACACCTATGAACCTATATATATATATATATAGATAGATATTTATTTATATATATATATATATATATATATATATATATATATATATATATATATATATATATGTGTGTGTATACATACACACACACACACACGCACGCACGCACGCACGCACACACACACACACACACTCACACACACACACACACACACACACACACACACACACACACACACACACACACACACACACATATATGTATATGTGTGTCTATATATATATATATATATATATATATATATATATATATATATACAGTATATACCCAAACCAGCTGAAATGGTCAGTCCATGTTATCCTAACAAGTAGTGTAATCTTACCATCTTCTAGATAACTTAATCCATTGTTTATATCTAATAATTTTAAATAATGATTCATAGAGGTAGCCATAGCCAGAAAGCTTGTAAAGTCTGGTGGTACAACATCACAATCAGGAGAAGAGTCACACACAGGTACAATGTCCTATTCAAAAAATCCTACAAATGAAGAACTCCTTCAGGTGCTTGTGTCAACTCCTAAAAATGGTCAGTCATGTCAGGTGATCTCCATGGCATTTCACAGTTTAGGAGTTAAGTCCTGTTTTTCACAGGTGCCTTCTGTTATGTCTGAGCAGCGTCCTTTTTTTGTTGTCAAGTTCTGTAAGAGCTAAGGGTGTCTGTTAGTTTGAAAACAACATCTTCCTGTTGCATTGAGTATTTGTCATCTGGGTTTTGTTCTTTCACTGTTTATCCTGGATGAAGTGTAGATAATACTCTGGCTTAATAACACTTGTAATTTCCTGAGATCTTTGCCAAAATGTTTTAACATTTGCTACATTATCTGGCTGCAGCAAAACTGAAGAAATGAAGAAACAGGAAGCTTTAACCTCAGTCTTCTTATCACGTTGTGAAGATGATAATCCAACAGGTTGTAGTGGAGCGTTTCTGTATTTATGCAGAACTACATAATAGTCTTTATTTGAATTCCCATCACATTTCCTCATAATGTTTTTAACTGTTGGTATAATTATCTCAACTTCTCATTAGACTATGGATATTCCAGACTGGTCATGATATGCTCAAATTCCAGTTTTTGTGTAAAGGGGTGAAATACCTGATCTAAACATTTAGGGACATTGTCAACTATGATAATATCTGGAGTCCTTTAAACTGAAAAAAATGCTTTAAGAGACACAAAACTGAATTTGATGAAGTATCTTGCATCATTATAACCTCATGCTACTTTGAATAAGTCAATACAAATTAGATAATGACTGTCCTTGTACAGAAACAAGTCAATTTGATCCATATGCTGCCTGGAACCTTGTGTGAAAGAAGTTAATCTTTTATGTTACTTGGAACACATTGTAGATTTGACAACTTTTCATCACCATTTTGTTTTTTTTTTGAGATGTACCAGGCCAGAGTATATTGTTTCTTGCTCCCTCTTCACACTTTACTCTTTCAAGATGTGTCCTTGTGGATCTTCTCCACCAGCTTGTTACACTGATTCGATACTATTACTTATTTATGCATTTGGATTTGAACAATACACCTTATGAATGGTTCATTTTTTCAAGAACTGTATAGTACAATTGGAATGAAAGTAGAACGTTTTTCTTCTTAACAGTAAAGCTTGATTGTATTGTGATTCTCAGAATTTCCATTTTATTGCCCAGATCTATACAATGAACACATTTCTGCAACCTTTATTGTAAGTAGGGCTCTGTGGTCCTTGTATCAAAGTCACAATATAATGCTGCATTACTTTATTTCAGATGCACATTTTTAAGTGATTCGGCAATATGCATTTATTTCACAAATGTATACACAATTGCCATTTCAGATCGCTACAATTATTATACCATTTTCTGTACACATAAAGATGCTTTATGGCAAGATTTAATAAAAATGTTTTGCAGTGGTCTGTGGTTAGCTTCTACACAGAACTGTGTGCAATAAATATACTCGTAAAATGTATTACACCCATAAACCGTAAACCATAGCCAATAGCGCTTTCTTCATCTGAGTATATCTAGTCCGAGAATCTGTGTCATTAATAGCAGGCTGACTGTTACCAAATTACAACATGTGAACAAAGCTACAACTAGCTGAACCCAGAAAAACTGACCTTTGTCCAGACAAAATGCACACTTGGAATTATTTCTTGTATGGCACAATGCATGCACCCCCCACACACACCAACACACCCACATTATTTATACTAACCTCGCAGATGCATAACTGTAGAGAAAGGAGGAACCACAACAAAAATATTAATCCTGGCAGCAGTGGAAGAGAAACAACATTGGCGATAATTTTCTATGAAAAAAATCTATTGATAAATTGCAACTCATTCAGTTGAGATCATCAAGTTGCAATCTCAGCCCCTTTACCTTTGGTAGGTAAAATTATGTGCACAAGCTGTTCTGTGAACAACCAAAATATTTAGTTGTTGTAGCAGCATAATTTGAAATGAAATACCATAGGTTTTGTTTATATAAGCACACACAGCTCTTTCAACCAGTGTTAGCTTATGATCAGGGTAAGTAGCTTTAGAACCTCTTTCAGAGGCTTTCAAGCCCACACCACCCAAATGCACTTTCATTTAAGATGTTAAGTTTTCCAAAGTTATCAGACTTTAAATGTAATAGCCTTTACTGTAACATCCAGGGTTTTGCTCTATCTACTCTTTCTCTTCCATAGAAACAGTATTCACTGTATCCAGGGTTTTGATCCATCTACTCTTTCTCTTCCATAGAAACAGTATTAACTACATTCAGGGTTTTGATCCATCTACTCTTTCTCTTCCATAGAAACAGGATTCACTATATCCAGGGTTTTGATCTCTCTACTCTTTCTCTTCCATAGAAACAGGATTCACTACATCCAGGGTTTTGATGCATCTACTCTTTCTCTTCCATAGAAACAGCATTCACTACATCCAGGGTTTTGATCTATCTACTCTTTCTCTTCCATAGAAACAGGATTCACTACATACAGGGTTTTGATGCATCTACTCTTTCTCTTCCATAGAAACAGTATTCACTACATCCAGGGTTTTGATCTATCTACTCTTTCTCTTCCATAGAAGCAGGATTCACTACATCCAGGGTTTTGATCCATCTACTCTTTCTCTTCCATAGAAACAGGATTCAGTACATCCACGGTTTTGATCCATCTAATATTTCTCTTCCATAGAAACAGGATTCACTACATCCAGGATTTTGATCCATCTACTCTTTCTCTTCCATAGAAACAGTATTCACTGTATCCAGGGTTTTGATCCATCTACTCTTTCCCTTCCATAGAAACAGTATTCACTATATCCAGGGTTTTGATCCATCTCCTCTTTCTTTTCCATAGAAACAGGATTCACTATATCCAGGGTTTTGATCCATCTACTCTTTCTCTTCCATAGAAACAGGATTCACTACATCCAGGGTTTTGATCCATCTAATTTTTCTCTTCCATAGAAACAGGATTCACTACATCCAGGGTTTTGATCCATCTACTCTTTCTCTTCCATAGAAACAGGATTCACTGTATCCAGGGTTTTGATCCATCTACTCTTTCCCTTCCATAGAAACAGTATTCACTATATCCAGGGTTTTGATCCATCTACTCTTTCTCTTCCATAGAAACAGGATTCACTATATCCAGGGTTTTGATCCATCTACTCTTTCTCTTCCATAGAAACAGGATTCACTGTATCCAGGGTTTTGATCCATCTACTCCTTCTCTCCCATAGAAACAGGATTCACTACATCCAGGGTTTTGATCCATCTACTCTTTCTCTTCCATAGAAACAGGATTCACTACATCCAGGGTTTTGATCCATCTACTCTTTCTCTTCCATAGAAACAGGATTCACTACATCCAGGGTTTTGATCCATCTACTCTTTCTCTTCCATAGAAACAGGATTCACTACATCTAGGGTTTTGATCCATCTACTCTTTCTCTTCCATAGAAACAGGATTCACTACATCCAGGGTTTTGATCCATCTACTCTTTCTCTTCCATAGAAACAGTATTCACTACACACACCTCAGTTACATTTTCCATTTTTCCTGTCATTCAAAACTGTATGAGTCAGCAAATGAATAATCATCTCATTCACTTGCCCTTTTCTCTCTTTATATTTGCACTTTAATGAGAAATGGTTCAATATCCCATAGCTTCTGCATTCTTTATTTACTGCTGGGCTACCTTCACATGTAAAAACATACCTTATTATTTTCAACAGCACCATAATGGCAATGCATTTTCATATGACATTTTACTGCCATACAGTTTTTTTCTGTCTAACATGATAATGTGCTCCAACAGTTTTGCTACATTTTTGCACAGTTTTGCTTCATTTTAAATTTGCCCACATCTAAATCCTCTCCAATCTCCATCAGTTGCAAAGTTGTTAATTTTCCTGCTGTACACACATTCCTAGCTTTATCCATTGTTAAGCCAAATTCTTACATGTTATCATTCTTTATGCTAGAGACAATTCTGTCTCTTAGCAGGCAAACATACACCTCTCTGAACTCATTGTTGTTAGTTTGGCATCAAAAGGCTCTTGTGACTCTTGACTTTTAGTGAAAATAAATTATGAATGTATAACAAATTGTTTTTAAGGTCACAATATTACTTAAATCTGTCTTATATAACATCTAGGTCAGATCATTGTTTTTTAGTATGAATAAATGTATTAGATACCTTTATGGCAACATCTCCAGCATTGTGAATAAATGTAGCTATTTGAAACTCCTAATGTTTTTGTGTCATACTAGATGCAGCACTGAAAAGATTAAATTTTTGCAGTACTGTTTCCAGTTTTCTGCCAAATTGCCCTGAGGAAAAAGCTGCTTAACATTTGAGTTAGAATATAATTACAGTATGTTAAAATTTGTCGACAGCAGTGGCTATTCATGGGAGTTGATTAAGAATCACAAGTGACTCAATAACATTGAATGGACACACAGACAGATGAATGGACAGATGGATGGGTGATAAATTTACAGGCAGCGGTGTGCATCTAATTTGGGTGTAGATAGTGTTATATTAGGTGGTGTTACATATACCTGACATGTTCTATCCCTCTTACAAAGACGTTTATCTATATTCTAGTTGGATTCAATGGCATTTTGAATTTTATCAATTTTAAGGTGCACTTTGCAGTTTCCATTTTACCTGTCCAGTAATATTTCTGAATTAAAACTGTGCTTCTGTCTACTGTCTGTGAAATTATGTTTAAAGTATTTATCATATTACATAAGTCTGGGTAACCATTTGATTGATTTAAGTAAAGAAGATTAATAGTTTGTGAATTTGTAAATAAAATAAATGTTAAGCACAGCCTTTAAAAGATGAGATTACTCAAAGTGTAGTTAATAAATGAGTAGTGAATTATTGTTAAATGATTATGAGTTATACCAGTCATCATTATGGTCGTTATTTATTTTTTTGTTTGGTTAATTGTATGACTGGAATGCAATTGTGTGCATTTATACTGTCTGTTGATATGTCAATAAAGAGGTAATTTTAAACTATGAACAACCTTAATAAAGTTAGATTTGCATACACAAATAAGATTAATAGAGCACTGAAATATACATCACTGCACCTACCAAAACATGAAAAATTGCAACCTTCACATTTTCTTCCTGCAGCTAATTTGTGAAAATCAAACAACAAATTGTCATTTAGAAAGCATAGCCCCTGGAAATTAACAGTACTACTATCTACCTTTTTAATCCCAAATATCAAAAGCCATTCAACAACAATTACTACATAAAATTAGGCATAATGAAAGTGGCATCAAATGTACTAAAGTAGAATATTGTGCAAGCAACTTCATATGAACATTACACATATGCATAAATTGCTAGCCTATCACTTATGACTCATGTCAGTTGCAGAGACTGACAAGTAATGACATTATTTAAAAAAGTAAGCTGTATCCTAATGCCATTGTATAATAGCAGGCTCATAGGTAATTCATAGGTCGCCCACAATGGGTAAACATTATTCTGTCTCCACAGCCAAATGTTTAGTAATAACGGCAATAATTATAATAATACTAAGAAGAAGACCTATGTTTTAACCAGATAGGCCTACTGGACACACAGTCCCTTTTCAGGGGCAACCTGGAAACAAAGTCTGGTTAAGTGACTTGCTCAAGGTAACACAGTAGGCAAATAAGGGCTGAAAGAATCAGACTTTGTAGCATACCTTAGAAGATAAAGCTCACAACCTTGACACACTGAGCAAACTGCTAGGGTTTGTTTGCCTGCGCTCTGAGGAAAGTATGAATTTCCCATTCTATGTGATAATATATCCCTAGACTATCCTATATTATCATATACCCTACTAATATAAGCGATGAGCTAGCAATGTGTGTTTCATGTATGCATTCTTGAGTTCCCTCACAGTCTTTTGGCTCACACCTTTCTCAGGAAGTCTATCCCATGTGTCTGCAATCCTGTCTATGATAACATTTTTTTCACTATCATCTCTGAGCGGTCCTCTATCTAATTTTAAATTATTCCTCCCTTATTCTTGCAAAGCTCATCATTTGATAGATGCTGCCCTTCTAGAATTTGTTAATTCCTCTAATGCACTTAAATGTTCAATTATCTCCCCACCTTTTGTTTAGGGTTACAGTTGAATTCCTAAAGTTGGTATGTGTAGATCCTGCAAAACTGTATTTCCCTTTCTACACAGCCTCCATTTTGTCAGTCTCACCATTTGCTTCAATGATACCACTCTCTGTGCATCACAGAATCCCTCTACACCAGCTATGTTTAGTGTCTTCCGACATTTACTAGTACATGTAAGTAATCTGATATAATAATAATACCCAACTTGCTTACTATATATGATATTGTTAGCATTTCAGTTCTGATCATATAGTATTGCCCAGGCTTTTATATCAGAATGCATTACCTTGAATTGCAGTGAAGATAATATTATATTTTATTATACCTATCAGTTTGCAATGTAATTTGTCATGATCCTGTCAACACCATCTTTTTGTATCAATGTCAGTGCAAATCTTTGTATTGTCTGCAAAGGTATACTGTTCTTTCTTTTCCCTTTGTAATGTTATCTATGAAAATATTAAAGAAAACATATCCCGTAAATGATGGGTCCTCTACAAAAAGCTGACAAATTACCCAATAACAGTACAGTGAGTGAGTTAAAATGGTCCGTCAATAATCCCATCAAAATTAAGTTTGACAATGTGAAAAAAAATTTCCATTCCTCCATACCTTATTAATTCCATAGCTGCACAACCATGAAGAAAATAAATCTTCACTGGAAAGGTGAAAAAATGTACTCACATTACTGTGATACCACACCGCACTTTGTATGGTGAAAAGCATTCCTGCACTGTACAATCTGGGGAACTGGGAACATAGAGACTGAATTTCAGGAGAGCCCATTTGACAAACTGTATATCTCTAAGCACTGACCCAGTTAGTGTGTCATTTGTAAAACTTCCTTTTATCACTGTGTATTCCATGTACTGTTAGCATTTTGTGTTCTGGTGTACAGATATTTTTTTAATCATTTTCTCCATCCAGGGTCACTTTCCAGTATTAACTAATCGGTACATTATTTTTCTTTTTATGACTCTGTTAGATAGTATGCTAAAACCTTGACATGCCATATTTGTAGCCCTTCCCAACTTTATTACTTTAGTGACTTGGTTAAAAAAAACATCTATTATAAACACCCATCATATCTATTTAGTAGTAATTCTAGCAGACATGTATCCACTGCCCTGGTAGTACTCAAAGTACTCAGTAATTTTCCAACAACTAAGTTCAAACTAATCTACTTGCAGTTTTCTACACCTCCCTTGTACCTTATTTTGAGATGTAAAACTGTAAAATCACATCTGATGTCTGTTCATAAGGGACTACACAAGTCTCCAATAAGTTCTTAGTTCACATCTTTCAGAAATCTGATATGAATCTAATTGGGTCTCATTACTTTGTCTACATTTAATTTTAAGAGTTTGTCTAGAAGCCATTCTCCTGTGAATGACCTCTTCTCAACTACCCTTTTCCACTATTTCTCTTTTTTGTTTAGGTGTCCCTTTATCCTTTTTGTGACTACAAAACAGAAATGCCTGTTAATTATTTTTCTCTTCGGGCTTTCATTTTTCTGTCTGGTTTCCCTCATTCTTGTTATATTTCTATGAGGGTTCCTTTGCTCTGTAAAGTATCTATAAAAAGGTTAATTTCCCTTCTAACAAAACTTGCAAAGTTTCTTTCACTTAAGGCACTGGTATGCCAATTTTTTCTTTGTTTCCTTCTAGTATTGCCACTTTTCCCTGTATTTGGGTCAGTTTGACATAACTGAAATGTCAGTAGACTGAATTTCAGATGACAAAAACCAGAAACTCAAAGTTTCACATGAGTGAAACTTCTCAATATCGAAGTTCCGAAGATTGAACGTGTGAAATGCCGACTATCCAAGCTGAGCGGAACAGGAAATCTGCTCATTTCCATACTGTAGTGAGATCTCAAAGTAGGTATATTTAAGTTGGGGGGGGGGCACAGCACCCCCCCTACAAAAATGTAAATGTAAATAATTAATAATTATTTTTCTGAAATGCAAGTTTCTGTGATGAATATTCATGTCGGTGCTATAGCTACCGTCATGAATATTTAGTGGGATTTTTTTTTTTGCTTTGTGCTATTGGTTGGTGGCCAGGCTTTAGGTGAGGTATGTTGTTTGGGATTTGATGGGTAGTGTGCTGTTGCTTTAGTGGTAGTGGTTAGTGTAGTAGTCTTGTTTTCTGCAACCTGTGCACTATATTTTAAGTGTTGTTCTGTATGTAGTGTGAGAATTTAATAATGCAGGAAAATATTTGTAGGACATGTCTTTGCAGTTTCTTTATTGTACTTTATTGCAGATTGCTCATTGTTTTACAGTTTCGGTCATGTGGAAGTTCGGTTTTTGAATTGTCAGGATTTTCAGATTTCATTTTTGTGGCCTCGGTGTTCTGAATGTCGGTTATATGGTATTTCAGGTTTGTGAAGGAAACCCATATATTTATGTTTATGTATATATATATATATATATATATATATATATATATATATATATATATATATATATATATAAATATATATGTATATATATATATATATATATATATATATATATATATATATATATATATATATATATATATATACACATATACATACACATATACATATATATATATATATATATATATATATATATATATATATATATATATACATATATATATATATATATATATACATACATACACACACACATCTATATATTATATATATATATATATATATATATATATATATATATATATATATATATATATATATATATATATATATTTGCATACATCTATATATATAGGGTCTATATTATAACACCAAACATTTGAAATGTCGGGTGTTCTAATAACGATCTGTTGAAAATATTGAAGTAACAGGAAACCAAATTCTTTCCTAGGGAAAGAATTTGGTTGTCCGTTTCTGTTGCTTTGGCATTTTCAGCGCTCTGGTGGAAAGTTACAGGTCGGGTTCAGGTAAGTGTGCGATTGTGTGGACGTGTGGGTTAGGGTGGGTTAGGTGAGTTAGGGTTAGGGCGCGGGTCAGGTAAGTGTGCGTTTGTGTGAATGTGTGGGTTAGGGCGGGTTAAGTGCATTAGGGTTAGTGTGCGGGTGAGTTGACTGGACTGTGAGATAGTGACAGACCTTAGGGTTAGGGTTTGGGTTAAGGTAAGTGGATAGTTAGTGGTGTTTATATAGTTTAGTGTAGGGTTAGGTGTTAGAGTTTAAGTGTATGTGTGTGGATTGCTCTTTGTTTGGTGTGCTTGTGTTGTGTGTATGTGTTTTGGAACAGCAAATTTTTTCCCTAGGAAAAAATTTGCTGTTCCAAATGTTCGATGTTTTTTTTTTTTCGATTGCTAGGGTTTGATATTAGAACACTCAACATTTTGAATGTTCGATGTTCTAATATAGACCTATATATATATATATATATATATATATATATATATATATATATTGCATATTATTGGTTTTTATTTAGCCAGACATAAAATCATAGAGTCTGACAGCATATTAGCAGATAAGGGTCATTTGACTCTCAGGTTTGCTGATTTATTTCGGAATATATTTGATAAGATATAGGTTGTACTTAAAAAAATGTTTATTTTTTCTTTCCTCTTGTTACAGATAACTTATTTCTTTCCATGCATTCTTGAACTCCATCACAAATTCTTAACTATCTTTTTAGAAAATGTTCAGCTCTTTCCAATTCCTATTTACCAACCACTTCTGTATGTCCCACTATTTCACTCACATCGGTTAAAGAAGTACTGAAATTAATAAACCCTGTACCAACTGCTTGGCTGGAAAATTTGAATAGTTTGTTCCTTTCAAACATTTACAGATCTCTAGTTCTCTGTATTCACTGGCTTTTCCAAATGACCTTGGAAATAGGTTGTGTCTCTCATATATAGAAGAATGTTATTGTTATTTCCATGTATAAAAGTGGTGCTAACAACTCTGTTAACAACACCTATTAATTTGACCAGCATTATTTAAACATGCTTTGAATGCATATTATTAATGTTAATGAAAGAGCAAATAAGTTTATATATGGATATTTACTAGCATGGGCTTACAGAAGGCAGATACTATATGACTAATTTTATCAGCTTTTACCAAAATGTTTGAGACATGATTGACACGGGGATGCCAATAGATGTTATGTATTTGGATTTATCAAAGGCTTTTAACTCAGTTATGAATCCAATTCTATCCCATTTATTACTGACTTCCCTGTAGAACAGGCAGTGTGGGTTAGCAAGTTTATTGATGTTTCAAAAATCATATCAGTTGTGAAGTTCACAAAAGGATTCAGATGTCCACAGTGGTTCGGGAGTAATTTTAAGAATTTGAATGGAAGCAAAACAAAGGTTATTCAATTTCTAAATAACAATTTAAATTAGCAATAAGCTCTAAATGATACAGTTCTCAGTGAAGATTGTAAAGAGTTATTGTGACAAGTTTACTTATGATGCAATGCTACTATTGTTTATTAGACATTTTCTGTAGTATATCAAGCAGGAATGAAAGACTCCTCCAACACTACAAGGAATGAGACCCTATATTAAATACTGTGCCTCAGCCTTTATGCATAATAGATCCCATTTGGTAAGACTGAAACATTTCAGAAATATTTTACAAGGCAGATCAGCAGGATTAAAATGCTTTAAATATGAATCTAGATTAATGGAGTTGACTATATACTCCATTAATTATAGGCTAATAAAGAGTGTTTTTTTGAATCCATAAATGAATAAAAAATGTTTTACTGACAGCTACATCACAGATTGAGTTTGGATCAAATCATGCCGGATCAAGGAATTCTGGTCTTTATGTCAATTATCCAACATAACATTTAGAACTATTCTGGCGGGGATTATCTCTTTCCATGGCAGAGCATGTTCTCTTTGGAATGGCCTGTTATTACCTATAAGATCTGACAAAAGTTTAGTAATATTTAAGAGAAGGCAAGATAATTATTCTGGAGTTAAGATTTTTACATTTCCAGTAATAGTAGATAAACTCTAATAAGTGTCTATTGAGACATTCAGTTTAGATTACTAACACTGAACATGTGACTCCTTCAAGTTGCTCCTGTTACCACCATTTATTTATTTTTTTGGTCCATCAGACCTCATCCTGCTGGCCTGATCCCCAGTGTTACACGTCCATGCAGGATCTACCAGACATCCTTCAAACCCCACCCAGACTACTCCAGTATTGCAGGGGCCAGTCATGGATCCTAAGGGAGTCCTGCGGCCTTGGCCATCTGTGCTTCTGTCCAAGTTTTTTCTTTTTATATGCCCTACCCTCTCACCTTCCTCACCCCCTTCCTTGTTGACTATGTCTGAGAGCAACTTCCCTCTTTGGAACATGCCTGCCTTTAGGAACCATCATCAATTTGCTCCCTCCCACCCAGGATGAGCATGCCTGTAGCTCCCTGCCACTGTGTCACTCACCCAAGCCGCTAATTGAACCTGGGGTGTAGTCAAGGCTTTGTCATTCTATGCCCCCAGAGTGACCCTGTTACCATCAGTTTTGTAAAAAAACACTATTTTGTATCTCCCCAGAGCTATCTACCTTGTAGGCTCAAATAGAACTCTCTTGTTTCAGGCATATGTTTTCTGAAATACAGTACACATTCATATATTACATGTGATACTTAAATGTTTCTGTCATATTCCCCTAGTTGTGTTTTAAGACCCTCAATCTGTTTTTATTTGCACTATTTTGTTAATCTCTTCCAAGCTGCTTCCATTCCATTGTTGCCATGAGAAATGCTGCATATATATATATATATATATATATATTCATACTATCTCCTGAGGGTCTTTGTTGCACTACCTGATGTAGAGGTACAGGAAGCTTAAAATAAAGCAGATATTGCATGATGTCAAAAGCTGGAAGGAGTAAAATTTGTGTTTGGCATTTGCCAGATTTAAGATATATGCACAAGTACTTCACTGTAATGCAGAATCATACTACCTCTAACGGGTAAAACCAATGAAATAATGTCTCAACCTAGAAAAACTATCACTAGGCCAACAGCTGAAATTCAGCAGTTAAAACAAGACACTGAATGACTAAAGTGAGAAAAATTGAAAACCAGAGTGGAAGATTGACAATTCAGCAAAACAAGCTAATGAAATAACAAAAATGCTACAAATCACCCTGAGCTGTATTAAAGCATGTCAGTTAAATAAGCCATTCATCCAATCAGATCCTGCAGAATATCCTAGTGTAACCTACAATTTCCAGCAAAATCTTGTTCAGGAACTACTATCTTTTTCTCTTCCATGGTACTATTGTCATGGCATCCACCATACCACCTAGCCCTCTGTTAAATTTGTTCCTCTCCCCAACTACCCCTATTCATGAATTCAAACTGCCTTATAAATTAATTTTCAAAAAAGCAGTTTAACCATGACAAAGTCTGAAGACCTCCATAATGTTACCCCTTCTTATTGAACTAACACTGTAATAATCCTAGAACATATATATGATAACTTTTCAGTAAAATGTGCAAACGGAATAATGTAAACTAAATTTTCCTCAAAAATACACCCATTTTGGAGACCCTGATAGTAAGAAGCCAGTAATCATGCATACATAGCAATACACACTTCAAATAAATTTTTTTGTCTTTTTGGCCCCATATATTACTGAATATCAAAGCCTTCTCTATCAGGTTTAGGCTATTTGGTCCCATGTATGAGGGATGTATCTAGTACTATATGAGGATGAGAGTGTCTCAAGGAAATTATCATAAAGACAACCATGAGGATTCTATGTGCTCTGACTGGCATCCTGGCAATAAGTATATTGTTTTGTAGTTCTAACCCTGCTCCTGCTGGAGATTTAAGCACTAGAACCACCACAGGAACCATTCCTGCCCTTCATACTCAAACATGTGGGATCCATCACTAGCATTACTGGCTTGGGCAGATGCAATCCATGATATTGTTACACTGCCTTTGTTGCTTCAGGCAAGCTTCTGCTTGCTCTAGAGAATTAACAAGGTAGCTAGAAGCCACCTCTTTCCCCCCAGAATGGGCGCACTCATTCTCCACTACCAGTTCCACCAAGTGTACTCAGACTGGGGGTGCCTTGGTCCTGATCAAGGCTTTATTACTCTATACCTTCGAGTTGTTCTTAAATATCTTAATCATATACTGCTTGTTAATTTTGGATACCAAAAAACTGTTCTAACAAGTAAATAAATACTATCTCAATCATTCCCAACTTCAGTAAGAGCATTCCATTTTCTTTTTCATATCCTGACTGCATTCACTTGTGGTTCCAGATATCTCAGACAAGTCATTTCCCAAATACACCAACAAGGTTACCTCATGCATAGCTCAATTCCATACTGACCACATAAAATATCAACCTTCAATATTTCTTCAGTATGAGAACTTGCTTTTTATCATACAGTGTTCCTTGCTGAAGGAGGAGGAAGAAGGGTAGCTTCCTGACCAGACAAAGACCTACAGACTCGCTCTAAATTCTGGAGCTAGACCATCAATTCCCTAACCTCCTGATATAATCTCACATTCATGGAATCCAATCAATTGCAATGTGACCTTCTAAAGGACTCATGTTATCATCTATCCAGTTAAAACCGTCTTAAACCAGAAACTAGCTTCATACAAATCAAAACACACAATGGTCTCAATCACAGAAGACAAGACAAAGCAATCATTAGTAAGTCACCCCCCCAACAACTGCAACTGAACCTATTAAATCTTGGGGCAACATCAGAATAATTATACAAATAAACCCCCAAAATAATAGCATTTTTCATTTCATGCCAGAAGAAAGGGAATGGGGTAAACTAGATTCTAATAAAATTGTCTTACTTAACAAAAACAGGCAGTAATCTTGCGGACCACATACTATTAGCTACATAATACACACGTAACATTCCATTACCATCAAGCACCACTATATATTTGCTTATCCAGTAAGCACAGTTGATGACATTCTACAAAGATTCAACTAACTTTTACACTCGGCAGTCATGAACTGTTTTATGTTTTAATATGTTTTATTTATTTATTGTGTATGTGTGTGTGTGTCTGTGTGTGTGTGTGTGTGTGTGTGTGTGTGTGTGTGTGTGTGTGTGTGTGTGTGTGCGTGTGTGTGTGTGTGTGTGTGTGTGTGTGTGTGTGTGTGTGTGTGTGTGTGTGTGTGTGTGTGTGTGTGTGTGTGTGTGTGTGCGTGTGTGTGTGTGTGTGTGTGTGTGTGTGTGTGTGTGTGCGTGTGTGCGTGTGTGTGTGTGAATTTTTTTACATGAGCTATGCTTGCAAATGGTCTATTGTGATCAATGTACTACTCCCAGTAAACAAACAAAATAAATTGTCTAAGGACTTGTCTTCATACTAACTTTATCCTTGCACTGCTTAATTCACTACCACAACATTAAATATAGAGGGATACTCTTCTATTAGTGGTATCATATGTAAGCATACATTAAAATACAAACTTGTGGAAACAAATAGGTCCCTAAAGACCATTTTATTACCCCTCACATGCTGAATCAGCAGTATAACTGTTACACTTGAGCCCCTTTTCCTTGAAGATCCATAGTGGCTAAGATCTCATTTTGTGGAAACCTCTTATTTCCTTGATTGCAAAACAAAATGGTATGTCCAACAGAGATGGCACCACCAATACTTTTCTTTAAAACTGCAAGAATAAAGAAACAATTCAAGGGATTTGTCTCCTTTCAGTGTTCAATAATGAAGTACATATCCCTCTGTTATTACATTACAAATACAATCAATCACTATTAAAACTCTGGCTTATGTAAATTACAGTTGAATAATGGTACTGATTACACAGTTCATATTTTTACAGAAACTCAGATTACAGTTTAATTAATTACACTTTGTTTACCAGGTTAGTCACACTAGAGCAATGGCCTCTTTTCAGGGACACATGAGGTATACTGACTAGGGGAAATTTAGCCAGGACATCATGGAAATTTCTCTGTTCTTGTTACTGGGATAACAGTGTTGTGTGTGTGTGTGTGGTGGGGGGGGGGGTCATGGCAGCAAGAAGAGAAAGCAAAGAGAGAGCAAAACAGTGGCTGTCTGATGAAATGGTGGCATTAATACCTTGGATACCATGCACAATACTTATCAGATGTAAAACATCGTTGAAGGGTTCAACACAAGATGCCACCAACCTCATTGGGACATGTATAAATGCCAGGCTTGCCATTGGTGTCAATATATACAAGCTGGTAGTAAATTTAATATTAGAGGGAAAACCTTTGACATCAAGGACAAATTTAACTGTAACACTAAGGGTCTGGTCTACCTGGCTACCTGCTCAAAATGTCCAGCTTTTTATGTAGGCAAAACTGGGAGGCCACTCAAAAGCAGGATTTATGAGCACATTTATGCCATTAATAAATTGAATTTAAATAATGCATTAACCAGGCATATTAACAGTCTCCCTGGACATGAATTCAGATTTTTAGTCATTGAAAAAATCTATAAAAATGTGAGAGGGGGACACATGGATTTGAAAATTGAGGAAAGGGAATTAATTTGGCAACTAAGACTTAATGCCTTTTCTACCCCTGGCTTAAATGACTCAGTTTCTATTAAAAGTATATTAAAATTGAAGGCTTTAATGAGATGATATCTATGTTCACACATATATATGCTTATTATGTTTATTTGTTGAACACATTCATTTTCTGTGTTTCATTCATTGGATTTATTATTTGGATATGCTTAGAATAGGTTTACTTTGGTGGTTTGGTACTTTAATTGGAGGCTTGGCTTTAAAGGAAATGATGTCATATTAATTAACTTTTTTATATTTAAATATGAGTGTATTTGTATTTTATCTTGTCTGATGAAGTTTGCTTAATGTAGTAAATGAAATCTCTTACTTTTACATTTATTTTGGCTTTCAGTGTGGTTTTTTTCTTCCATTTAGTGTTTTATTTGCAAGTTCGTGTTTTACCAGTGTTTGTTTTGAGTTTTCATTTTTATGAAGGATTCTACTACACCACAATCCCAAATCTTGTTTAATTCTATGGATTCGCAGTTGGACAATAACAATCCGTCCATGGGTAAACTGACTGCTTTAATTGAACTTTTGACCCAACGTGTGGATGCTTTGGCTTGCCAAGTTGCATCCGGTTTGCCTTCTTTAACCGGAAATCCTGTTTTGGGTTCCGGAAATAACGTACCAAACCCTTGATTGTTGGCATACATGATAATGCCTTAGGATCGAAGGATCGAGGTGGACAGAATCCAGGAACTTCAGCATCTTCTATTTCCACTCACCCTGGAGCTCGTACGCCATTTGTGGACTTGGATAGACCGAATATTAACAACTGTGATGTGAACAGAATTGCTGTTGCTGCTGTTCCTGCAGTAAGTACTTCTGCTATTTTACCGTCTTTGGAAGACTGGTTGAAGGACCCTGCTTTATTTTTGAATGGGTCTCTTCGTACGGAGTCTTTGAATAACATGAATAATAATGACAACGAAAGTAATTTAATTAACAGACTTAAAATTTATGATTCTAAGTTGTTTCAATTCAAGAAAGTACAAATTGAGGTACAATACCTCACTGCATGTATTGACAGACAGCAGGTGCCTAAGGGGTTAAGGCAATGGCGTTTCCCCACGGGCCTCGTTAATAATTCAGTATTTCATAAGGACTTATTAAAACTTTTCGATCGACAAGGTGTGGAATTCATGCAACTACATGTTCAGAACTATGTTATACAAATGAATGGTTTGAAATTGGATTTGACTGAACTGGACTCTACTATACGAAGTGATAATGACTTTACACGATATAAATATAACTTTTTACATATATTTTTTCGAGTATTGATAACACTTTGATGAAAATTAAGGAGAACAAGATTAAAAAATTAAAAAGAGACTCTATAGCATATCATAAAGGTTTAGCTTATCCAATGCCACCTTTAAACAGAAATGTTGAACAAAAGTTTTTAGGTAATGTTGTTATTAATGAAAATGTATCTGAAGTCATTGATAATGATAACATTTCAATTAATGACATGGCTGTTGAACACTCATCCCCAATTTTGAGAAGTGAAAGACTTGCAAACAGGGCTAACAATACTAACGGTAACAATGACTCTAATCAGGGTTTTCAGGGGAACCAGAAAGGGGGTACGAGGAGAACACAAAATCACCCACAACAAAGACAATCTTGGAAGAAAAGGAACAGGAGAAGGAGGTAGTCCCCTTTGATTTCTCAAATGAATTTGTTAATCCAGCCAATAGCTTGAAACCAGTTAAAATTCTAACTAATAGTAATGGAGATTTTTAAATTTATAATTACTCTGATTTTAGCCCTGATTCACTTCTTATAGAAGTGTTAGCCAAGGGCTTGTCCTTTGTTCCTTCGACTCATGGTGATCTAGCTAGACTTTTGATAGATTTAAAAATGTATACAAGGAAGTTGAACTTGAATGTTTTATTTGGTAACAACTCATGTTTGACTAATGACCATAGAGTATCCAGTGTTTTTAATCCCCCTATTCATCCCTCAATCTCACTTTATGAAAAGATTTGTGAGAATGACTTCAGGAACTTGTTAAGTAAACATAAAAACAACCAACTTTCAGACCTATCTAATACTGAAAGGGAAACATTGGCAGCTCTTAAGTTTGCCAATATTCGGGTTATGAAACCTGATAAAGGGGGTGGGTTGGTCTTTATGGATAAGGAATGCTATGACAATAGAATTTCTTCTTTATTAGCATCAGATTCTTATACTAAGGTCTCCCTCAATGAAATGAATGGAGCATATCAGCGTTTGAAGGGCTTCATTAATGATCTATTCATTGAAGGTCGCATTGACCTGGATTTATACCATTTTTTATTAATGGAATACCCTTTGACTCCTATGATTTTTGGCTTACCCAAAATTCATAAGGATCTTAACAACCCTCCCTTCCATCCTATTATTGACGGAAGGCAATCTATTACGTATGGGTGTGCCAAATTTGTCGACACTAAACTCAAACTAGTTTTAAAAGATGAGACTCAAATCTGTAAAGATTCATGGGCTTTTTTAACAGCGATGAACAGCTTCCCATTTTCAGAAGAGTTGAATTTTTTCACCATAGATGTACGGGATTTCTATACTGTTATCCCACAAGATCTTGGGTGTGAATGGGTTAGAGAATTTATGTTAAAGAAACAGATAGATGGTGCATGTATTGATTTAGTTATATACTTATTGGAGTTGGTATTAAATTATAATTTTTTTATGTTTAATAAGGAATTATTTTTGCAGAAGACCGGTGTAGCTATGGGCTCCCCTTGTGGAGCTACATTTGCTAACACTGTGATGGCATTTTGGGAGACAAATTACCTCTTTGTTGACACCATTTTTCGAGAGAGAGCAGTGTGGTATACTCGTTACCTTGACGACATATTTATTCTATGGCATGGGGATGTGACATCAGCTGAAGATTTTGTTAAACATATAAGCAGCTATACTGATTTTTTGGAATTTACATGGGAGTATAACACTGATAGGATTTCCTTTTTGGATGTAGATCTAAGTAAGAATCGTGATACCCATACATTTAATTCCAAAATATTTAGGAAATCAACATACTCTAACTCTTTTTTACATTTTTCAAGCTGACACCCCTATTTTCAGAAGAGGGGTGTCGTTAAAGGGCAACTTGTGAGTGCCGCAAGGATGGTGTCCTTAGATTCTGATTTCAATGAGGAATGTCTCTTTTTGAGAAATTTGTTTCTGAAACGGGGTTACCCGGACAAATTAGTGAATGACCTGATTTATGAAATCTCTACAAAAAGACTTAATGGGTATTTTACAACTTTGTTAAATAATGAAGATTACAGTTTTGGATCTCAAGCAAATAATAGCCACAATTTTATTTGCACTTTTTCAGAGAGAACTTATAATAGGATTGATGAAAGGACAACAGGAGATTTAACAACAGCTGAAAAACTTTTGGATAAGAATAAAGTGAGTTTGAGTTTTATTACCACCTTTTCTATTGACGCCCCCCTTCTAAGATCTACTCTGACTAAGAATTGGTGTTTTTTATTTGATGACGGCAACATTAGACAACAAGTAGGTGATTCCTCTAAATTAGTATTTAGAAAAGGTTTGAACTTGAAAAACATTGTTGAAGGGTTCAACATAAGATGCCACCAACCTCAGTGGGGCATGTACAAATGCCAGGCTTGCCGTTGGTGTCAATATATACAAGTTGGTAGTAAATTTAGTATTAAAGGGAAAAACTTTGACATCAAGGACAAATTTAACTGTAACACTAAGGGTTTGGTCTACCTGGCTACCTGCTCAAAATGTCCAGCTTTTTATGTAGGCAAAACTGGGAGGCCACTCAAAAGCAGGATTTATGAGCACATTTATGCCATTAATAAATTGAATTTAAATAATGCATTAGTCAGGCATATTAATAGTCTCCCTGAACATGAATTCAGATTTTTAGTCATTGAATAAATCTATAAAAATGTGAGAGGGGAACCCATGGATTTGAAAATTGAGGAAAGGGAATTAATTTGGCAACTAAGACTTAATGCCTTTTCTACCCCTGGCTTAAATGACTCAGTTTCTATTAAAAGTATATTAAAATTGAAGGCTTTAATGAGATGATATCTATGTTCACACATATATATGCTTATTATGTTTATTTGTTGAACACATTCATTTTCTGTGTTTCATTCATTGGATTTATTATTTGGATATGCTTAGAATAGGTTTACTTTGGTGGTTTGGTACTTTAATTGGAGGCTTGGCTTTAAAGGAAATGATGTCATATTAATTAACTTTTTTATATTTAAATATGAGTGTATTTGTATTTTATCTTGTCTGATGAAGTTTGCTTAATGTAGTAAACAAAAGCGCTTACTTTTACATTTATTTTGGCTTTCAGTATGGATTTTTCTTCCATTTAGTGTTTTTCTTATCAGATGTTGCCATCAATAAAACTGAAGATGGTTTGTGGTTGTCAGTAGTCTTAAAACCTGAAAATTAAGCAAACTTTACTGAGGCTGATGAGTTCACTTCTAATTTAGATCTAACTTTGTAACTTTGTGCATCTACACTACCAGTATGACTGGAGTTTGAGAGTGACATAGTAACTCTGGAAAAGTTCCCCATTCTCCAGGAACAGGAAATGATAAAATAGGGAGAAAGGATGCTTCAGATATTCACAGAAGTATTTCTGAGGAGAACAAATTAAAAGCAGAAGAGTGTGTGAGGTACCCCAGAGTTTATTGATCAGAGAAGGTAATTATTATTTAAGTATGGGGCCTCCACGGATAGATATCAGTTCTGGAACAATGTTACTGCTCTACTTGGGTTATTAGTTCCTCAGGTACAAGCTTAGGTGCACTTTGCTTGGAAAAAAATATATCATTTGTCTTTGGAGACTGAAACAGCTTTACAAATAATTGTTTACATTTTTTAAGAAAAAAAGTTGCACCTTAGTCATAATAGTCCTTAAAATATTCCATAAAATATATAAGTGTGGTCTAGGAATATTCAAAAACACACTTCTCCAAAGTCAGAATAGAAAATAACCATAAAACACTAACATATCAATCAAGAAATAAAAGCTGACGAGAAAAAACTCTTAAAACAACTTGTTTAATATCCATAACATTAATATCCATAAAATGCAATAAAACATATACAGAATATAGCAATAACCCATGCCTGGGTGTGGGTAATGCTGGATTTACCCACGGTTGGCATAGTTTGGCCCCGAGGGCGAAGCGACAACCATGGGTAAATCCAGCATTACCCACACCCAGAAGTGGGTTATTGCTATTATACAATGACATTATTTAAGAAAAGAAATAATTACTTTTCTTAAATAATGGCATTGTATAATGCCTCTTTGCTGCCCTTCCGCAGCTGTCTGGTGTTCCGCGGCAGTTCTGATGTACTGCATGCCACGCAGTACTTCAGAGTTGTGGGCAAAAGCAACGGAGAACCAAGATCTCCGTTGCTTTACTCTCGCTATGTTAAATGGGTTTAACATAGCGAGACAGCTTTAAAATAAGCAACGGAGATCTCCGTTGCTTATTTTAAAGCTGTCTCGCTATGTTAAACTCATTTAACATAGCGAGACAGGTTAAAAAAAAAAACAACGGAGATCGCAAGATCTCCGTTGCTTTTTACACACTGTGTCGCTATGTTAAAGGAGTTTAACATAGCGAGACAGGTTTAAAAAAAGCAACGGAGATCTGCGTTGCTTTTTTTAAACCTGTGTTGCTATGTTAAACTCTTTTAACATAGCGAGACAGTGTTTTATACTAATTGAAAAAGTCTGAGTGACCGGACCTTTTTCCGTTAGTATATTGAGGGATTTACAACGGGCACGCTGGTTGGGCTGGCCAATCAGTGTGCACGTTTTAGAGGAGGCATTGTATAATAAGCATTTATGTCTTACAATGATCTTGAATATAATGAATACCATTGGCAAATAATGTTGAATGCATATATGGGTAAAGGTCTGCTCTCAAGAATTAACTATAAATGTGTATTGGAAAAGAAACAGAGACTTATGTCATGTTACACGATTAGTTGTATGACCTCATGTTTTCTTATATATGCATATTTGTAAGAATAAGTTTAGGAGTCTGATGAAGTCTTTATCCATCTTGAAGATTGACTATACTCAATATTTTTAGAATACTAAATGTATGTTTTAACAATTCCAGTGACCAGAAAAAAATGTTATGTTACCAATTACAAGTGTAGTTTAATACAACTTTTGTTATTATATATTGGGTGGAGACTTCAATTCAAGTCTATTGAGCATAACCAAAGGAAAAGGAAGAACCTGATTTACAATTGTGTAATGAGTTTATTGAAAAACATAGACTGTATTCTACAGGACTAGCAGGAATATATCTAAAAGGTTCATTAGCCACTAGAAACTCAGAAACTGATTTATTTTGTTGAATTTTGTGTACTTTTCATAGGTGGAGTTATGGTTTTGGCTTAAGTGTAAGCTCTTCAAATAATATAAATGGAAAATATGTAAAGGAAAATTATAAGAATTACGAGAGTATAACATTTTGTTGGGTATATATATAATATGACTACTACATGTCCTTTTAGATGCGATTGTTCTAGATTAGGCATTAAAGAAGAAAAATGTTAAAAAGGTAAAAGAGTGGGTAAAAGAGTGGGTATTGCAGAAAAAAATAAGGTTTGGAAAACAAAATATATTCTTCTTGTAGATTTAGGAAGTATTCCAAAAAGAGTACATACTGAAGGCCTTCATACATATTCAGGCACATTTATTCATAACATATGTGATGCCCATTCACTGGCCCAGTAATCAAGGAGACTCAATCCTCACCATTAGCACCAGTGAGGGACATCCACATTGGGAAGGATAACAAATACACACACACAGTAAAGTACAATTTCCCTTAAAGGCACACAGAGATCACAGTCAGTCTGGGGCTGGTTTCTCCCTTTCTCTACAGATCCCCAATAAGACTCCCCACTGGCA
This sequence comes from Protopterus annectens, assembly GCF_019279795.1. Classification (NCBI taxonomy): domain Eukaryota; kingdom Metazoa; phylum Chordata; order Ceratodontiformes; family Protopteridae; genus Protopterus; species Protopterus annectens. The sequence goes on from NC_056747.1 coordinate 950,806,833, forward strand.
CAGCTATAGAGTCCTTAGCCAGGGTTCCAAGCCAAGTCCTCCCAGCACTCACTCTGTCCAACCAGTGCTTCATGCCACTGCCCAAGTAGCTGAGACACACACACACACACACACACACACACACACACACACACACACACACACACACACTTTTACATATTTATATACAACCACACAGACACTCCTGGGGAAGACTGGCACAGGTTCACTAGCTGTGCCCCTTCTGTCCAGGCTATAAGGTAGTAATCCACTACCACCAGAACCCCTATTTATCAACTACCAATAAGGCCCTTACCAAAGGGTGTCCAATTATTACTGTGTAATATTATTATCCAGTTAGTAAGTTTGACCAGAACGTTTAAGGCTTATTGGAGTGGCTTTGTACAGTATCACTATATACATGCAATGTACTCTAGAGCTTAAATTATCTCTACACAAAACAGCCACTGTTGAAAGGTTTAAAAATAATAATAAATAATAAAAACACAAGACAAATCTCCTCAATTCAACACAGTGCTAGTCAAGAGTTCAGAGATCACAGAAAAATGCTTAAAATAATACTGTAGAATAGTCTAACATAAATATAGAAAAAAGCTAGAATAAACTTACTATTTTCTATCTATTTCTAAGAGAGATACTAAAGTCTAAGATCCTACTTGCATACAGACAGAGCAAAGCAAGTGCTGGTGAGTGGTCAGTTCTGAAGACAAATGCCAAAATGCTCTGATTCTCTCTCTCTGAGAAAGTCTTAAAAATAATACATCACTGCTGACTCATTTTAGATTACATCATTCTTCTCTGGTTCCCAGGCTAACAGAAACTCAGAGTTTTAACATTTCTTTGAGCTTGCACCTGGCCAGGAAACTACAGCAATAAAAGACATTATATATCTAAAATCTAGCAATTAACTCTGGTCTCAAAACAATAGAGGAATTCCTCAGTCCAGACATTATGTCTCCAAGCTTTGAGATCAAACAGTCATACAATGCTTGACTTATCAGCTTTCTTCCAGCAGAGTGCACTGTGGTTACATTTTTGAAGTTCAACATTTAACACAGCTTTCTTATATTTAAGAGGACAAGCCTGTGGATTATATTCACATTTACAATAACATAGAATTAGTTACAAAATTCTAGCTAGCTAGGCTGGCAGCCTTCACATATCTTCACAACATACATGATGTTTTACATGAAGTCAGAAAATATTACAGTGATAATGCTCTCACCCCACATAACTCCCATCCGTCAGGCAAACATCTATTATCTTTTTTCTAACATGCCTCCAGAACTCCTTACCACCTCTTATTCGTACCACCTATAACCACTCTACCTTTAAGACCCTGCTTCACTCTCTTGGGTTTTAGTAACATTTATAGTGGTTTGTAGATGTGTATTCTAATTCTTATTTTCATCCATTAATTAATGGCTTTCCTGGGAAAACAATTAAAATGAATGGGGACATCAGACAAGGATGCCCATTAAGTACAACATTTTGGGCATGTGTTTATATTATGTGGTATATCACATTAGAATTAAGTTCTTTGATAATAATGTGTTTAAATGTACCCATTGATTATGATGAAGGCTGGTGATTTGGTTTTACATGCTACAAATGTTGAATAGTTCAATAAGATGATAGAAGTCACCCATTGGTTTTTAAATGGTGTAAAATTTCAATTATCTATACCTGAAATTATTGGTATTCAGTTTGGGAAAGCTAATGAATAAACTTCAGATTTATTAAAAATGCAGGAAAGAATAAAGAGATAGAAAGCTTTCATGTATATGTTTAATTGTCTAAAAAAATCATCAAAAGGGGTTTAACTGAATGCTAAAAATCAAAACTCATTTTTGTCATATAGACTTTAGATTGTAAAGCAAATCATCAAATAGTAATAGTTGGCCAACATCATGAGCATCTAATAATGTGTTAACTAAAACTAATCAAAACTAACATTAGGAAAACATGTTTTAAGTGCACACTCTGTAAAATAAAGTAAATAATGCCTTTTATATGTTAATAAATAATATTATCCCCTTATAAAGGTGCGATCTCGGAGATGGTATATATAATTAGTAGGAGGTGTGGAGGTCGGAGCTCCCTACAAGAGAATGATCTGGTAAACACTGGACACTGCTTATGTGGGAGACTGCACCTCCCACACCCCCTGCTAATTATATATACCATCTCTGAGATTGCACCTTTATAAGGGGATAATATTGTTATTTATTAACATATAAAAGACATTTTTTACTTTATATTACAGAGCGTGCACTTTAGAAGCTGTTTTTCTGAATGTTAGTTTTGTTTAGTTTTAGTTGACAGCATCATTGGACACTTGCAGTCTTGGCCAACTATAACTATTTGATGATTTGCTTTACAATGAAAGCCTATATAAAAAAATAAGTTTCAGTTTTTAGTATTCAATTAAATGCCGTTCGATGAATATTTTCTTTGACAATTAAACATAGACCCAAACCTTTCAATATATCATATGAGAAGTTAGTTCAATTGCTGAAAACATATATCTAGAGTTTAGATATTTATTTGTCTGGAGTATGGTTATTCCAGAATAACTAAAGTCTGGATTAATGGGCATTTGGGGTAGGGGTTTCTGGAAATACATTAAACCCATTAAAAGAGGGATACTATATCAGAAATTGATGAGTGGCAACCACAGACCAATCACCTTTACAGTTGTCAACCATCCGATAAAACTGCCACCAATATTAAAAGCCTTCACAAACCAGAGTAGCACTAATATTAACAAACTTAGAACATTGCTCACAGCACACAACTGCAACCATATACTCTCCTTACATGACCCTAATACAGCAGCTCTAAGCCTAACTAACTTTCAGCTCTAGCCAAGACAAATTCTCCCCAGTTATCCACAGGCTTTATAAACCTAAGAAAACTGAATGGCTATCCACTGAGCTTAAACGTCTTTTAACTCTAAGGGATGAAGCATGGCAAAAATGGAACCCCCAAAAAAAAAAAGTGACAACCACACATGCTTTATAGTCTTATGAAACCTAGCCAGGAAATCTGTCTGAAGGCATCATCAAATAAACAAATTACCCTCTTACATACCCCAACCACTTTTGGAAAGAGGTTACCCTTCTTACAGGAGGCAAACCTCCTCATGATACATTATCTGCAGACACCATTCAATGTGGTACAACAAAACTTTCTCTATAAGATTTCCTTGAAGAATGTAGCAATCTCACATCAATAAACTCTTCATCTCCCATGGATCATGCATTGACTACCCTTCCACCATTCATCCCCCTCTTCAAATGCACACATCCCAACAAAGTCTCTATTCTACTTAAAACTATTTCCACTTACACCCCTCCTGGATCTGACAGCATAAACCCCTGGCTCATATATCACCACAGAGAGCATCTATGTCTTCCTCTCACCCACAGTTATAATTTATGTCTCGCACAAAATACTATGCCACCAATTTGAAAAACTGCTCTAATTAAACTCCTCCTAAAGCAAACAAACCCGAAGGACGCCTCTCACTTCCATCCAATATCCATCATCCCAGTTCTGGGCAAACTTATAGAAAGGATAGTCTACACCCAACTCTCTTTCTCTCTCTCTCTCTCTATATATATATATATATATATATATATATATATATATATATATATATATATATATATATATATATAGATAGATAGATAGATAGATATAGATATAGATATTCAGCAGTACCACCTTTCTCCTCCAAACAGCATGGATTCTTGCCTGGATGAGGTATTATGACAGTTGGTCTCGAACTGATGACATCCTGCAAAACTCTGGCAGTGACCTCCTTACAGGTGCTCTTTTTATAGACCTGACAAAGGCATTTGACCTCATTGACAACTATCTTCTTCACAACAAACTAAGTGAAATTGGTATCGGTCCAGATGCCACTCCCTGGTTTACGAACTTCCTCACTGACGACACTTTAGAGTTAAAATATGATCTTCTTAATCAGAATCTGCACCTATTACTAAAGGTGTACCACAAAAATACATTACTGCCCCCTCCTTTTCTCCATATTTATCAACAAACTTCCTTGTGACGTCCCCATCTCCCAGTTATCCTCTAAGCTGGTAACATTATCATTTACCGATCACCGACATTCAGTACCAACTCTGGTCTGACTTACATGAGCTCCACCAATGGCTTATAAACCATAAACTACTTCTCAACCCCACCAAGACCAAAACTATGCTTTTTGGAACTCCATAGAAAATTCATCAAACATCTGACTCTTTAACTATCTTTGACTTACACAACCATTCCATAGAGACAACCTCCATTTTCAAATACTTGGGGTTATGGCTTGATCAGTCACTAAACCTTCATTTCCATATAGACAAAGAGAGATGCAAAATACAATCCCTGCTCTTCTGGGCCAAAAAGATTTCGCCTTTTCTATCCCAATCAGCTAGAGCAACCATTAGTTCTCCTTTCTTGTCTTGACTATGGGCTCCCTATTTTTGCTTCTGCCTCCAAGAAAAACATTGTCACACTCCAGAATATCTCTAACAACATCTTCCAATTCATTACAAATGTGCTTCTCTGTGAGCATCATTGAGCAAAAGCTAAATGGCTACCCATAAAAATAAGATCTAGCCTACTTCTAGGATCCCAACTCTAGAAACCACTCCAACTCCACACATTTACCCACCCTGCAGCTACATTTCATAAAAAACCTGCTCATACAACCTGAGATACTACTTACAAACCCCACCAACTCTCATTATCCCTAGAATCAACTCCACAGCACTGCATATGCTCTCTCCTCTCAGGCATCTACTCTTTGGCAAGCTCTCCCCATCGACATAAAAGAAATCAACACTTATTTCAAATTCAGAAAGCAACTCAAAAAGCACTTCTTCATCCAAGCCAAATGCTAATGCTCCTGCTTTATCATAGGACATGTCACGTAACCTAACTCGTCTCCAAGTCTCTTCACACCTCTCTTAAGATTTAATAAAGATTGATCCATTTTAGAAACTAATGTAGATATTGTACATCACGCTTTGCTATGTTGGAAAGGCAAATCATAATTTTAGAGATAGGATTAGAGAGCATGTTTACAGCATGAATAGATGTGATGATAGAAATGCACTTGGTAAACATGTGAAAAATAAAGGTTCTAACCATGTTTTTAACTTTCTGGTAGTTGAAGTTTTTTATGCCTAATGTTCGGGGTGGTGATGTGAGAACAGGTACTGAGAACCTGAAAACTAAATGGATTATTTTACTGCATGCAACTGCTGATAAAGTATGAAATGAAAATGTTCCTTTGAAACCTGCCCTGAGGTCACGTGATCTCAGGCACTGAATTTGAGTTAATTACATAGAGCTGTTGTGTTGCAGTCTTTAGCTCTGATGAAGCATCCTTTGGTGATGCAAAAGCGCTCATCTCCCCTGTTTTATTCTTGATTTTTATATGTTTTTATGTGTTTTTTCAACATTTAACATTAAAGTGTCTTGAAGCCGTCCACCTAAGCAGACTTATTTATATGATTATTATGGTTTGTTAATTGAAGGATGGAAAAGCTGAAATATCCTGAGCAAAGATTTAAATAACTCAATCAAGAAATCAAAACTGTGTCTTCCAAGATGGCTGCACACTGATCAACAGCTTAACTTCAACTGTCCCAGTGTGAAAACAGAAACTGAGAAACAACAGCCAGTGATATCGTCAGCTTGAGTAAAATTCAGTTACTAGCTAGTAAGTATACTGCCTGGATGCCAACAAAAGAAGAAACTAAGACAGACTGAAAGAAAATCAGAAAAGGTGAAGAGAAAAGACTGACTGGGAAGAATCCTGCAGCTGTTTAGCAAAAAGCAGTTCAAGCACCAGCTTTGGTACAAGACATGGCTTCCAGTAATCTAGAGGAAAAAAATAAGTCAAACATGATCAGAGCTGACTAAAATAAATGCAACACTGAAGGAGTATATCAACTCAAATAACAAAAGACTGGAAAAATGAAAGAACCTTTAAACAGATAGTCAGATGAGATGATAAAACTGCAAAAATCAGAGGTCAAAATGAAGAAAAGGCTGGCTGAGTATGAGACTATTCAAGATTAGATGTTTCAAAAATTGTTAGAATTAGAGGACAGAGAACACAGGGAAAATCTGAGATTTTTTGCTGTCCCAGAGAAACCAGAATGAACAGACTGTATTAATTTTATAAAGGCACAAATAAGCAACTGGACTGGTATTTCACAACAGGAACTGTTAATTAAAAGGGCACACTGTGTGTATGCTCAAAATTTGGCCATGAGAAAGCAGCTAAGACCTTTACTACTAAAGATGCAAACCTGCCAACAGAAAGAGTTGGTTCCAACAAAACTGTGGCAAAAGGGCAAAGTATTAAAAATTGGAGACACATCCTCATTGTTGCAAATCAAATTCCAGTCTAGTCCTTGAAGAATGTAGCAATCTATTAAGTAATATTCCCTACTGAAAGCTCATTATTTCTCTCAGAGGGTTTTTAAGCTTCAAATTAGCAGTTTTAGGTTGGATATTAATACACGCCAGTGTAATCTCATCGCTTGCGAGCAGCCGCTTACTACCAAAAATCTGCCATAATTATCATTTTTTAATCTTCTATGACTACTGGAGTTCCTCTTGCAATTAATATAAATACTCCTCTTTTCCTTTGTCCCTGATATTCTGCAGAACATCCATCCTGAAATCATTTCTTTATTAAATTCACATGCTCAGTTCTTTCTAAATGTGTCTCCTGTAGCACTGCTATTTGTACTCCGCATTTCTTAATATAATTATGTATTCTTTCCTTTTTCTCTGTACCTGTGAGACCATTCACATGTTAAAAAAACAAACTCTTGCCATTATGGTACGAAGTTGTTATGACAGCTTTTTTAAATGTCTATTTCCAGCTTTTGTGATACATGCAGCCATTAATGTTTGACAGGTTAATCCTTTATACTGTTTTTTTTTTCTTATCATCAACAGTGGAACCTTTGCCACATTTTACAAGACTTTTGTTTTAATAAAAACAGTCAAACAAAAAAAAAAACAAACACACCCCTAGAACACACCCATAGCATGTTAACTTAATACAGACCCACATAACTATGTACATCTTCAAATAATGATTATTGGGAATATCCTAAATTTGCTTCATCTGATCAATTCATCTGATCAAAAGAATCCATCTGCTCTCTAATAAATAGGGAAGAGTCTTTAGTTTTAAATACAAGGCATGATAAGTTATTCTAGGAATCAGTGTTCTTTCATTTATAGAATTGCTAGGGTCAGAAACTAAAAAAAACACATTTTAGTTTATCTTGATATTTTAACAGTACTAATATCCATATAGTACTATAAGAATTTATTCATTTTTTTAGTTTGTTTTACCCGAGAATGGCCTGATTAAGGTGACAATATCAATATGATTTTTGCTCATCAGTTATGCCTTACACTGCACTGTATATCTTCAGAAGCTGTTATTTTTTGCCCATCTTTCTCCTTCTAGCCTCTCTGTCCATTCACTTAAAATGACAATACCTAGAATTACTTCTTTCTTTCAGAATCTCTAAACAGAGCCAATATCATTTTAATGACATTTTACCTTGTGACTTTTTGTGTTGGAACTGTTTTTCTTAAGTTACAAAACAGTGCCATCAAACTGACAGTGAAAAAGTGACCAAAAATTACTGTTTCAGTCTGAAAGTGTTTTTGCAGGGGGATCCCACAACATGGATGTTTGTGCCATCACATCCTTGCTACTTAAATACACTAACTCTGAAGTTGGCATATCTCAGAGAAAAGTAAATTCTCTGACAGAATGTAATGTCAATCTTTAAACAAAAAGCAAACAAATCTCAAGTTTGTGATCTCACATTGAAGTGTGAGTGACAAATGATTTCAATTAACCCTGGTACCCACAGTCCAATCTATTCTTGTCTACTAAATTAGTCCAGAACTGTGGATGCTATAACACAGAGTGTCAAAAATGATTTATTCATTTCTCAGTACCTGTTTTATCCTATTTAAGACTGCAGAGCTGTTGTAGTCTGTCCTAGCAAGTAATGGGAAATAGGCATGGTGACCATACCAGGACAACATTTCATCACAGGATAAGTGCACACATACATTATATACATGCATCTATAAACAATTAAGATGACTCACCAGTTATTTTTTGGCATTTTTTCCAACTGCAGTGAAAGAAAATAGTGCAGCAAAAATCCATGCAGCCCTAGAGGAACTTTTCACACTCTGTGGTGAAAGCACTACAGCCAGGAATTGAGCTGAAAAACATGCTCTGTTAGGCTGCAGTAATAACTGCTGCATGGCTATGTTGCCAAGGGCATCAAAATCAGATCTTGCCAAAATGTCCATTCATCAGAATGTCAACAGGGAGGCTTATATGTCCTTGAGTCCCAAGCTCTTAAAACCCACTGTCTTGAAGCCAGGGGCTTCAGCGCTTTGTAGCTCATGTATGCTGCTGCTGCTAGCACTTGAACTCAACTATAAGTTTGGGCAAGCAGTTATGGGGAGGGATCAAGAGGGGAATTGTAGGCTTAGGAAGTGAGAGGAGGATTTTAGGGTTAGGAAGTAGGAAGGAAGTTTTAGGATTACGGAGCAAGGATGGAGTTTTAGGTTTATTGACTGGGAAGCAAGTATTAGAGTTAGGGATTGATTGGGAAATGTAGGTTTAGGGAGGGGGAATTGGATTTTTAGGCATAGGGAAAGATCTGGGAATTTAGGGATAGGGAGGAGGAGTAGAGGTTTAGGGTAAGGGAACAGGCAGTCAGGTTGGGAACTGGGTGGGAGTTTTAGGATTAGAGTTTAGGTTCCTGCAGGGCTATATAGTTTTATAGGTTCAAGTGTGGGAGATCAGGCTAGTTTGAGCACTTGCTTTTTCAAACAGGTGGCAGTGAGCAGGTGTGTCAAAAGCTACTAAGATGTTAGTACCTGAGGTAGACCAATGTGTTCATTTTTGTCTGTTTAATTCCTGGAAAGTTCATTGCGACATAGTCAGAATTAATTTATATTAAACATTTTCAAAATATTCAGTGATTCAAATGTCATAGGTGCCCATATGAACCAAATTTCCTATTACTAATATGTATTAACTTAATAAATACTTCTAGCAGTATTAAGCCCATCTGTATTTTACATCAAGCTCTACTAAGATATTTGGACTTTTCATGGTGATTTTTCGATTGATCTACTAAGATATTGCAAGTATTTGGTCAAAACCACAACCCTTAAGAAAGGGCACATGGCACTGAATTTAAAAGCATCTCTTGGAACGTGTTATTCTGTCATCATTTTAAATAATTACAAGCAGAAATTGATAACAATTGTAGCAGTTTCTTTGCAAGTCCCAACAAATATAAAAGGTTTATTTAGATATTTAAAATGTGTAATTTGGCACAGCAGTTTATGTGCTTAACTATCCACTAAGATTATTAGGAAATGGGTTATACAGTAAAATGTTACACTACAAACTGCAGTAAATTGTGTATTCAGGGATATGATTCATGTGTCTTCATAGCAGTGCATGTCCTGCACTGCATATTTTGTTGTACTTATCTGAGGTAAAGTTAGGACATGTGAATCATAGCAGTATATATTTATGGAAATTTGTAATGTGAAGTTGTGGTAATACATATTTATAGTACAACAGCATGTTATTGGAGCAAGCTTCCTAAAAGAGATATAGATATACAGGTATTGGGGACAGAGAACAGAGTGGCTAGAATCTGAAAATGCTTATTCAAGAATATGTGTTGATTATTGCACATTGGAAAGCATATTGGAAGTAATATATGCATTTGTTACAGTGTACTTGTAGTAATACGTAGATGCAGTAACATCTAGAATACGCTGAGCAGTGAGAGCATTTTGTAGGACTATACAAAAAGACAAACAACTGACTACATAAAAGAATGCTTCTCCCCACCTTATAAGCTAGATCTTTAGTATTCTGCATTTTTACTGTTTTCACAACCCTGTCTTCTTTTTCACAGGACTGCTTTAACATTTGAAATTGTTGCAATATTTCTTAAAAAAAGTGGGAAAAAATATTTCAAAAACTGCAATGATATGTAAGTCAGAGTCTATGTCACTGCTTAAAAAGTAGCCTAGTTAGTTAGTTAGTTAGTTAGTTAGTTGGTTAGTTAGTTAGTTACAGTTTGTTAACTGGGTAAGTGAACTGGTTTAGGGATACTTTTCAATAACAAGTAAGACATTCAGTTTAGAATAAAAAAAATCTTCCATTAAGGCATTTAACAAAAATTCCATGTATAAATATATATATAAGCTATAACAATGAATAAATAAAATATTAAACAACATTTAAAATAATCATCACACGAATGAAGGCCAGCTTGTCTCATCCACCTTTCTTGATATGTTCAAAGTTTTTGGCACTGTATCCCACCAGCTACTACTTAATAAAATGTCCTCCCATGGCCTCAGCCCATCAGCTCTGACTTGGTTCCATAGCTATTTTTCCAATCGTCAACAGGCTACAAAATGGGAAAACTCACTTTCCCCTCTACTCCCCATCTCCATGGGTATACCCCAAGATTCTATACTTGTTCCACTTCTCTTTATCATATTTACAAACAACCTCAGCTCTGCTACTCAACTAGCATCCATAGTAGAGTACATGGATGATGCTACACTTACCTTTTTAGCCACCTCACCCCAGGAACTCCAACTAAGAATGAAATCAGCATTTCAGGACATTGAAAAATACCTCTCCCAACAACAACTCATTCTGAGCCCCAACAAAACAAAGATTATAGTTTTCAGTAATAAAAAACTCAACCTTCACATCCCCCACTCTCAATCATCTCTGCAAATGGCAACAAAATAGTACCCACTAGCTACACCAAATTTTAGGTGTTATTATAGATCATCATCTTCTTTCAGCTGTTCCCATTAGGGGCCGCCACAGCGGATCATCTGTTTCCATTTCTTCCTGCCCTCTGCATCTTGCTCTGTCACAAAAAAACACTTGCATGTCCTCTCTCACCACATCCATAAACCTTCCTCTTTTCCTGTTACCTGGTAGCTTCATCCTTAGCATCTTTTTCTCAATATACTCAGCATCCCTCCTCAGCACATCCAAACCAACGTAATCATGCCTCTCTGGCTTTGTCTCCAAACCTTCCAACCTGGGCTGACCCTTTAATATACTTATTCCTAATCCTGTCCACCCTTGTCACACCCAGTGCAAATCTTAACATCTTTAATTCTGCAACATCCAGCTCAAACTCCTGCCTTTCTGTCAATGCCACTGTCTCCAAACCATATAACATAACTGGTCTCACTACCCTCTTGTAGACCTTCTCTTTCACTCTTACTGGTACTCGTCTGTCACAAATCACTCCTGACAGTCTTCTCCACCCACTCCATCCTGCCTGTAGTCTCTTCTTCACCTCTCTTCCACACTCTCCATTACTCTGAACTATTGATCCCAAGTATTTAAACTCATCCACCTTCACCACCTCTACTCCTTGCATCCTCACCATTCCTCTATCCTTCCTCTCATTCACACACATATATTCTGTCTTAGTCCTGCTGACCTTCATTCCTCTTCTCTCTAGACAATATCTCCATCTCTCCAGGGTCTCTTACACCTGTTCCCTACTCTCAGTACAGATCACAATGTCATCTGTAAACATTATAGTCCACAGGGACTCCTATCTGATCTCATCTGTCAACCTGTCCATCACCATTGCAAATAAGAAAGGGGTCAGAGTTGATCCTTGATGTAATCCCACCTCCAGCTTAAACACATCCATCACTTTCTCCGCAGATCTCACCGCTGTCACACTACCCTTGTTTATATCCTGTACCACTCTTACATACTTTTCTGACACTCCTGACTTCCTCATACAATACCACAATTTCTCTCTAGGCACCCTGTCATATGCTTTCTCTAAGTCTACAAAAACACAATGCAACTCCTTCTGACCTCCTCTGTACTTCTCCAGCAACACTCTCAGAGCAAACATTGCATCTGTAGTGCTCTTTCCCGGCATGAAACCATACTACTGATCACTAATCATCACGTCCCTTCTTAACCTAGCTTCCACTACTCTTTCCCATAACTTCATGCAGTGACTGATTAATTGAATCCTTCTGTAGTTACTACAGCTCTGCACATCACCCTTATTCCTAAAAATTGGTACCAAAACACTTTTTCTCCATTCCTCAGGCATCCTCTCACTTTCCAAAATTTCATTAAACAATCTGGTTAAAAACTCCACTGCCATTTCACCTAAACACCTCCATGCTTCCACAGGTATATCATTTGGACTAGCAGCCTTTCCATTCTTCATCCTCTTCATCCTCTTCATAGCTATCCTTACTTCCTCCTTGCTAATCCATTGCACTTCATGATTCACTATCCCCACATCATCCAACCTTCTCTCCCTCTCATTCTCTTCATTCATCAACCCCTCAAAGTACTCTTTCCATCTCCTCAACACACTCTCCTCGCTTGTGAGTATGTTTCCCTCATTATCCTTTATCACCTTTACCTGCTGCACATCTTTCCTAGCTCGGTCCCTCTGTCTAGCTAATCGGTACAGGTCCTTTTCTCCCTCCTTAGTGTCCAACCTTTCATACAACTCTTCATATGCCTTATCCTTAGTCTTTGCCACCTCTCTCTTTGCCATACACCTCATCTCCTTATACTCCTGTCTACTTTCTTCATCTCTTTGACAATCCCACTTCTTCTTTGCCATCCTCATTCTCTGTATAGTCTGCTGTACTTCCTCATTCCACCACCATGTCTCCTTGTCATCCTTCCTCTGCCCAGATGTGATACCAAACACCTTTCTAGCCATCTCCCTTACTAGCTCTGCTGTAGTTAACCAGCTATTTGGTAACTCTTCACTGCCACCCAGTGCCTGCTTTAACTCTTCACTGAACTCCACCTCACAATTAACCCTTTTTTCAGTTTCCACCATTTGATCCTTGGTGCTGCCCTCACACTCCTCCTCCTCTTCTTGATCACCAACATCATCTTACAAACCACCATCCTATGGTGCCTAACTACACTTTCCACAGTCACCACTTTACAGTCTCCAATCTCCTATGTGTTACTATAGATGATAGTCTAAAATTTGATAAACATATTGCGCTTACAATCAAGAAAGTCCACATCAAACTAGGCACCCTATACAGGGCCAAACCATTCCTAACTCCAAAAGGCAGACTTGCCACAGCCTACTCACACCTGCTATTTTCCCTCCTGCGTGGCTCCCTAATATTCACAAACGTACGAAAGTCAGACCTCAACAACCTGGAATCATGCTATAATAAGATGGCAAAATATGCTACAAACCAACCACCCAGATCTCACCTCTGCTCAGCTCTCACACAGTTAAACTGGCTGGAACTCCCCAACCTTTTATCACTACATCAACTAACCTTAGCCCACAAAATAGTCAATCAACCTAGCAAACTCCCTGCCATTTCCAGCTTAGTCCAGCCCAACACCAATTTCAGATCTCTCAGATCTTCTAACAAACCTTTGTTAAAGGTTTCCAACTTCCACAATTTTCATGGTGACTCACTCTAGTCTCACAAAATTTCCAGACTCTAGAACACTCTTCCTGATACCATAACAAAAATCCCTAACCACCATCAGTTCAAACTTCTCCTAAAGGAACACCTTGCTAATCACTGTCTGTGCTCTTGCCACTCTCCATGCTAATGTCTTTCCCATGCCCTCTACTTATACCCTACTAGGTTTGCCTACTTCACACAACCCCTGTTATTTCTGCAACCCCAGTACCCTCCTCACTCTACCTGGAATTCTTATTTATCCTGCCTTCTAGACTCTGCCATCTCTGCTCCATATCTGCAACCAGCAGAATTAAAGACATCTTTAGCTACATATACATGTTTCAAACATACAATGCTCATAACTGTTACCTACAAATGATTTTTGACTCTATGCTGAATTTTCATTATTTCTCTGCTGAATTGCATCTTCTGTCATTGTTGTTGAATTTGTTTTGTTTTTGTATATAAAACACAATTTGCTTTGTTTATAAATCATTATTGTATGTATTATATTGTTTTGTATTGTACAATGTGGAGCTTTTCTCCCTGGGCTTCCACTGAAAACGGGCTCCTGCCCCAGTGGGACACTACCCGCTTTTACAAACAAAATAAATAAAAAATAAATAATGCATACATTATTTATGATTAAATATCAATTATGAACTTTATTATAAATATAGAATTGTAAGTATATTGCACAGCTCACAGCAATAAGATGTTATTAGAATGTAAATGTCTACGAATCAGCTTGTGAATGTTACAAGGCTGTACATAAAAAAAAAGTGGGAGGATAATTATATTTGCATTAATCTTGTAATAAGGTAGTATCAAACAGACTGAACCTGCAAATTTTGTTATGGAATTACCAGTACACTGGAACCAAAGAAGTACCATTGTGTTAGCCCACGTTTCTATACTAACTCCCTACTGAAATATCAGCACTCAAAATGGTAAGCTCCCCAAAAAAGACCCAAAACCCCAAGAAGAGCAAATCTAGAAAATCACTCTTTTCCTTAAAATTTCTATTTGTGAGGAGGGCACCCTTCATTTGAGGGCAAGCCCCCACAACCCCCAAACTCACATATACCAACTCTGAGATCACATACCTTGCAGAAAAGGGAATATTCTGGGAAATGATATCTCCAACTTATTATATGTAAGTCTCTTATTTCGGCCATTTAGTCTCTGCATTCAGGACTCTTTCTAATGGGTCCCAACAATTCAAATGGTTACATTCTATAAAACTTGCATTTCCTTTCTTTGAGCAGATGGTCTCTGAGTGTTTTCTTGAAAGTCAGTAGTTGATCTATATTCTTAATTTTCTCTCAGAGATTGCTCCAAACAGCTGGAACTATTTTCGAGAAAGCTGTTTCCCACATACCAAACTAAATGGGAGTCTGTATAAGTGAATACCATCAGAGCTGTAGCTGGCTCATTCAGTGCCCAGTCCACTGAAATTGCACCCCACCCCCTCAAATCTTCAAGTGAAGCACAAAAAAAGTTTTCTGCTTACTGAAAGCTTATTGGCTTTCTACAGTACAGCCATCTAATTCACACCTGCCAAATTCACCTCCCTCCAGCTCTCAGGAACCTAGCAAAAACATGTCTTCAGCTTACTGTTGAAAGCCAATTTGCTTCTACCACACAACCATGACCCTAGCTCTTGGGAATACAGCCCCCCCCCCCAAAAAAAAAGTATTTGGCTTATGGTGTGATTGGCTACCTATAGTATAGCAGCCAATCCACAGCTCTCCAGCTCTTCAAGTGAAGAGCAAAAAAAGAACAAAAAAAAAAACAGGATGTGGAGCTCATGATTGTGCCTCCTAACGCTTTGCTTCTGGGGCAAATGCACCCTTTTCTCTACCCTTGCAATGCTACTGAATATTCTCATTATTTCAAAGATTATAGAATTTATTTCTAAACTGCAGCCTATTGAGGAATGATGGACAGTAGTCATCATTTAATATTTTGCAGATGATTTGTATTGAGCAATAAAGTAGCACTAACTGTAATAAGTAGTGAGTTGATTGAGATGAAAATAATGCAGCAACGCTTGTACATGTTAACTCCGTGTATGAATCTAAGTATTTTATTCTTGGTTGATTGAATGAGTGAAGTATTTTGTGAGAGAGAAACGTGCAGTTAAAGGGATGCAGTATATTAATTTGGGGAAGAGTAAAGATAAGGCAATGGTTTGTCTAGCAAAGTGGTCAAAAAGTTAGATATTTGGTATCAGACTTTAAGCTGAGTTAATACCTTTTTGACCTGAGCTTCTCCGTGTTGATGGATTGATAGGTTTTGGGTTAAGATTAGCCCTAGGTGTCTCTGTTGAATAGATGAGTCGTGTGCCAAAGGGTTTGTAAAGCTGAAGTTAGGTAGTTAGGTATGTTACTTGTTTTTCTTGAAATAGCAGATAGCATCACTGTTTTTGTGTGTGTGTGTGTGTGTGTGTGTGTGTGTGTGTGTGTGTGTGTGTGTGTGTGTGTGTGTGTGTGTGTGTGTGTGTGTATGTGTGTGTGAGTATATTGATGGACAGCTTATTTTTACAAAGCTAGTTCCATATAGCTTCAAAATCCTTCTGATATTCAATGCTCAGAATGGATGACCTTTTGTTGTACATTACCAGGACAATATCATCTTTGCACATTATGTAGTTAATCTGAGGTAGGTCCCAAGGAAGATCATTAGTGCACAAAGACAACAAAGTTTGCAGGAATGTATCCTGTGGGCAGGGGCATAGCTGGCATTTCTAGCTCCTAGGGTTGTTCCTCGATCTGGCACTTCACCTCTGCAAAGTAAAAAAAAATGTTTGCTACATTATACTGCCACTCCCTGCCCCAACTCTTCACTAGAAGAGCAAATAAAAGGTCTAATGCACACTGTAAGACTGTCTCTAAGCTAAATACACACTCCATCCTTCCTCCAGCTCTCCATTGGAAGAGCAATTAAAAAAAAAAGGTTCACTTTGTCAGGCTGGCTTTCCAAGCCAGATATACACCCATTCTTGCCCTACTCTACAGTGGAAGCACTGATGTGCTGAACTCCCTTTCTGTACTGCCAATCAGAAATGCCAGTACAGAAATAAGAATGTAGAAACTACACTTCACAATCGCTCCTCCTAACACCTTGAGCCTAGGCGGGTGCCCCCTTTGCCCCACCCTTGCTATGGTTCTTTTTGGGACTTCTCATGTTACACTTCCAGTCTGAGTGCCATTGTAAGGTCCAATCACTCAGAAAGTTTTGTTTTCATAATAGTTCTCAAACCACTAAACCACTTCCTGGGGGGGAATGTACTATTACTAGTGCACAAATTCCTAACTTTCCATTGCCCCTTACCTTTCTTTTTACTGATTAGATACTATGACTTCAAAAGTCTGCATGTCCTCCCTGTGGTCGCGTGGGTTTCCTCCAGGTGCTCCGGTTTCCTCCCACATCCCAAAGACATGCTTTAGGTGAATTGGACACACTAAATTGGCCCTAGGTGTGAGTGCATGTGTGTGCCTTCTGTGGAAGGTTGGGCGCTGGGCTGGCAACTCAACACCATAAAACTCCACTGCCAATCATGAGCAGACAGTGATCCGCTGTGGCAACCCCTAACCGGGAAAAGCCAAAAGAAGAAGAAGATACTATGAAGTCAAATATTCCTTCCTCCTGACTCCCAAATGCTTTTCCTACAAGTGATCAATGAAGGATAAATCTATGCTCACTCATAAAAATGTTTTTGATCACAACTGCTTGAGAGCACAGTACCCCAATAACTCACTTGCAAATATCAATATAGGACATTATATATACTAATTTCACAGTCACATGACATTTGGGAAAGGCATGGCTGTCTCACACAAACAGTAATCATGCACTGGGTAAATATCTATATTTCAGTCTATGATAAAACACATCTTCAACCATTTGTGTTCCATTGATACTTAGCTACACAGAGGAAAAAATAAAAGCTTAGGCTCATAGGTATTTAGTGGGCATACAGTTCAGTGGACCACTGAGAAGCTTAGTCCAATTTCTTCAAAGCACTATAAGATATAAAGTAATTGTTCTCAGTTATAAATTGGCTTGAGGGTGGGAAGTATCTGCAGTATTTCCAGATTTGTCAAAAGCATTTGACATGGTAACTCACCCAAAACTCCTTAAAGAACTTTCCAGTATTGGTCTATCCTCCTCCTCACTTCAGTGGTTTTCTAACTACCTAGCTGACAGGCAACAAGCAGTAAAATGGCAGGGCTCTATCCCCCATGTCACATCTCCTCCCACAGGTTTACCTCAGGGATCCATCCTTGGCCCCTTATTATTTAATGTCTATTTAATGTCTTCATCAATAACTTACACACAGTACATCCTCCTGTGAAGGCACTCTAACCAATATGCAGATGACTCCACTATCATCTGTGCGTCAGACACATTAACTCACCTACAACACATAACACAACAGGCTTTCTTTTCGCAGATCCCCAATGCTGAACTCCTACTGAACCAAAAAAATAAATAAATAAATAAAGCTCATTCTCTTCACCCACAATCCCCATAGCTCCAACAAAACAAACTTGAAGATCTTTTCAGCCAACAATACTGAAACTGAATTGGTCCAGCATACCAAACTACTAGGTATCACACCTGATGATAATCTCAAGTTTGACCTATACATGCAAAACAGTATAAAAAAAAAAAAAAACTAGATATGTTATACATGAATAAAAACTTCCTTACACCAGCTATCAAAATTACCCTGGTCAAAACCTACCTCTTGCCCTCACTGTTATATGGAACCCCAATTCTAACTAACTTACAGACCTCCCTAAGAAAAGAAAGCTGCTAATAACAAAACTGCCAAATTTGCCATAAACACAACCCCTCTAGCTCATCACTGTAAAGCCCTACATTCCCTAAGATGGCTTGAACTCCCACTCAACCTCCAAAATACGTGCGGCTTACTAGGGAATACAAAATCATCCACAACCCACTAGCTTGTCCTGCTCTTAGCCCATTAATTAACTTTTATATCACAAATAAACATCTCCTCACAAATTATAAACTTAACAAAACCCAAGGCCTAAGCCTTTACTCCTGCTCTGTGGCAAAACTATGGAACTATCTTCCTTTGACTATCAAAACTGCTACTAACCTGCACTCCTTCAAAACCTCTATAAAAGAATACTTCAACAAAGCTTGGATTTGCTCCTGTATGAGCCCAGGCTGAGGTACTCTTACACCTTTTTCTACCTCTACTCTCTCTATCCCCACTACTAACTTACCCTACCCTCCCTTCCTCTATATGTACTCCCTGAGGTTACACTCATACCTTTTCCACATGTATTTATACTATGCCATCTATCACACCCTTCTCTAGTTGTACTGTTCTACGCCTTCACCAATATAATCTGTTACCACATTTCATGACCTCTAGAATATTAATAATCGTGATAATCATCTATTATGTAAATAATGTTGCATTTTCCTATTATCAGGGAACACTATGACTTTATTATGTCTGTTGACTTTTTATTCTGACGACTATATTGTGTCTGTCTAGTTTTTCATTCTGTTAACCATATGTATCTGAGATGTTCACAGGAAAGTATCAGGGCTAGATGCTAGGGCCATTTTTTTTTTTATCCAATTTTCCTTTCAAATGTGAGACATCTTGTTAAGAGCTCATAGCTTTAGTCTTCTGTGCTAAGTGATGTGCAACGTGCGATGAGGAGTAGAAAGGATTTGCTGTTAACCTAACATTAGTGAGCTGACTTGCCTGGTGCCTGATCAATGTCTCCATATACAAAGTAGGGGATAGAGAACTTGGGCAGGATGTAATGTCAGAGTTTTGAGAAATGTTTTAGAAGGTCACTTCTGAAATGGTAACAGCAATATAAGCTGAGAGGCAGAGTCCTCTATTCAACTTCAAAGGCTTATTAAACAAAGCCACAATGGTTGAACTTGCCCTGCCAAATGTACTTTTTCTTCTTCTTTCAGCTTTTCCTGGTCAGGGGTTGCTAATGCCACATAAATCAGCTGAAAGAAGACATCTCCAACCAATGGGCCATATGAAGTACTGGATATACATAAGAGCAAAAAGTCTACATGTCAAACCATGTTCTGGCAGTGGCATATTACATCAAAAATAATGAGAAAATAGTCTGATATAAAGGTATCCAAATATATAAAGTTGCAGGTGGTCAAGTGAATAGGTGGTATGCTGTTTCAGTATAACTGAAAAAAACTCTAAAGACACATTATCCAAAAGTAGTAAAAATACTTGTTCAAGCATATATGACTGCAGTATAAAAGCATGAATTCACTACAAACACACACACACACACACACACACACACACACACACACACACACACACACACACACACACACTCACTAACACCCACACACACACACACTTTTGACAGAATCGTGGAAGGTAATATAGAGGACACACCAAGTCATAACAGCTTCATTGATATTTCCTCACACAGGAAACCACAGCTGGTCAGACTATGTGACTATGGCACCACAATGCGAAAATTAAATGCTGGTCATTGAGGATTACCAGTACTACATGGAAAAGGAGGTGGATGCCATATGATCTCTGTGTATGTTCAGAAAAAGATAAACTGCTGAAAGGAAAGGGCCATCGTATATCCAAGTAAGTCAGGTGAAGGAGGTCAAGAAGGCAAATAGTATCATCACACCCAAACATCTCACAAATAGTGGGAGTTATGTTTGTAAATAATAAAAAGCAGACACCCAAACCATTAATGACAAGCCAGTAGAATGTTGTCAGATGTGCATAACGTTTGCTTCACAAGACTTATCTACAATATATGCCACTGAAATGTTCCTGCACAGTGCCATTTACAGATGCACAATGAATAAACGTTACTGATAAAACACATCTCTGACTGTCAGAAAATCATCAGTCATGGCATTATTCCACTGAAGACATCTGTGTTTATCATAAAATTAATTTGCATATATGACAAAAGCCAAGCAATGGTGCTGTTTGCAGCTGTTGAGAAGGTTAAGGATTGCAACATATCCAGATTGAACATGGACAAGGAAATATCCCACATAAGCCATGGTATTGTTAGTTGGTGTATACAGTATCATGGGATCCTGTTCAGTGCAACAGATGCACAATATGCCTGCCTGTTGTATGTACTTATTCATCATACAAGTCAGGAGTCCTATGTCCTAATATTCAGTAAATTACTGTGCATAGCAGTCGGCATGCAAATAGATCTTCTGTCCAAGTGTTTTGTTTTGAAGTGTATCATAAATGCAGTATTCCAACAACTACTCATATAAAAATAAAGGGTGTTTCTGAACACAGTATTCTATCAACTGCTCATGTGAAAAATAAAGGGGCATTTCTTACACCTCTGCCAAATTATGTAGAAATGGCTAAAACATTATGGACTGAAGCTTAAGTATTCAATGTACCTAAAATTCCAACTTGGGCTGAAGACATTACTTGCCCTAGAGTTACTACCTGCCAGAGAGATCTCCATTGTGAACAGATTGCTGGATGCCTGCAAATCACCTTTTGCTGAATAACTGCATTCCTGGTTCAAGTAGAACTGCATTATTGCCAAGGCAAATATATATGTATATATTTATATATATAAATATATATATATATATATATATATATATATATATATATATATATATATATATATATATGTATGTATATATATATATATATATATATATATATATATATATATATATATATATACATATATACACATATGGAAAGACATATTTTAGGGCAATTATGTCTCTGGCCTCAAGTTATGGTCCATGTATGAATTTTCCATGTACTAAACATCACAAAGGCTTGAAAGTGGGGTCTCCATTCAATTTTAAGTAATTCTATGATTGCACTTGTGGAATTACTTAGAAAAAATGTGAGTGAACAAAGTATATTCATGTGTGTATACCACTAGTGTCAAAGTGAAAATCAAAGCATTATGCACTGCAGCACACAAAGATTAGGATAAGTCCCTGACCCTGGATTACATCCATGCAGTTTGCCACAAACTTGAGATTTGGAATGTCAAAGGAATTTGTGTGTCATGTCATAATAGCTGGATAGGTTTAGGACTTCTGCATCAGGTATTTCATGGAATGAAAGATACAGAGTCTTAAGTTACCAGTGTGTGCATCAGTAACAAAGCTTGTGACATTATTGTATGGGATATACTGTGATATGACTTCTCATATCTCATGCTATGCTCTCAGCTGTACGCTCATTGTATGCATGTACAGCCCCATTCCTTGTGTGGCCTTTCAAATTGAACAGATCCTCCTTCATCCATCTTAGATTCATTACAGTCAACAGAATGAGATGACTCACTGCAGCTTCACTTAGTAAGTTTCTAGATTTTAGTAAGAGACTTTATGAATTATGGTCAGTCACCAAACCATTATTATTATAACCATTAACCAGACCCCTCCTTCACAGCCTATCAACTGTCACAATGAATTATGCAGTGGAAAGACTACAGAAATACATATTTCAAGCATTGCAGCTTTTGCACACTAATGACATAGAAATTAATGAGGAGGTAGTGTGTGCTTCGGGAATGCCAGAAACAGAAAGACAATACAAATGCATACCACCTGGTGAACATATATGCACTATAGTACTCCACTGTGTGGAAACTTCAAAGGTGGCAATTATTGATTGTATCCACCTCCACTGCTGTCCAGCACCACCATGTGTGTGTGTGTACATCATTCTGTGGGTGTGGTTGTAACTGCAGTCCAGAAAAATGATTTGTTATTGTGAATCATACTGGTAAGTACAAGATAATGTTTAATCA
Source organism: Protopterus annectens (assembly GCF_019279795.1). Taxonomy (NCBI): domain Eukaryota; kingdom Metazoa; phylum Chordata; order Ceratodontiformes; family Protopteridae; genus Protopterus; species Protopterus annectens. The sequence continues at coordinate 950,829,248 of NC_056747.1, forward strand.
GCAGCATATGCAGGGCACCACCCAGATACTGAGCAACCTACCTCACAACAGGGCGTAGGAATGTGTGGCACCACCCAGGTACTGTGCAAACTATCACAAAATAGGGTGTAGGAATGTCTCACACCACCCAGATACTGAGCAACCCATCACACAACAGGGCATAGACATGTATGGCACTGTTCAGGCACTGAGCAACCCATAACACAACAACATGTAGGAATCTCATCTCTAGCACCACCCAGATACTGAGCAACCTATCACACAACAGGTACAGTCATGTTGCAACAGCCAGGCATTGAGCAACTCATCACACAACAGGGTGGAGGAATGAGGGCACCAGCCAGGTACTGAGAAACCTGTCACACAATAGGGTGTAGACGTGTGGCAAAATCCAGATACTGAGCAACCCATCACACAATGGGGTGAAGGAATGTGTGGCACCACACAGGTACTGAGCAACCCATCACACAACAGGCTGTTGAAATGGGTCTAACCACCCAAGTACTGTGCACACCATCACACAACAGGGTGTAGGAAGTCAATCTGTAAGTCAAACATTATTGCAAAAGCAGCTCTGCAGGAATGGGAACAATATATTAAATGATATAGCATGCAATGTATATAGAGTGTACTGCAGAAGCACGACTGTCCTCAGCAGTGAGCATGATTACAGCACAAAGTGCAGCTCACTGGAAGAGAGCAGATACAAAATCTGTATGTTCTGTTGTTCATAATACAAGCTGCAGAGTGGATTTGGATAACGATCTAGTTTTAGAACTACAGCTTCCCAAACATACATAATTGAAAATCAACTTTATCTGACAACAATTTCTCATGTCCCAATGTGGAGATAACAATAAATCATATCACACAGTCACTAGAGAACAAGTTCAGTTCAGTGTGACAAGATGAATGGACACAGGAATGTCACTGGCTTGTGCAACAGAACCAAAGATGAGGTCTCACTGTAGGCTACTGTGATGTATAACAGTAATGAGTGACACATCTAAGTGTGTGTGTATGTGTGTGTGTTTGTATGCACACCCAGGTGCAATGGCACGCATGTATATTCATGTATGTGTAAACACGTGTACACATACTTTTGTATGCATGTGTGTGCACATGTGTAGCAACATGTGTGAACACATAAATGTCAATGTATGTGTGCATGTATGTATATTTGTATGTTTAGGTATGCACGTGTGTATCTATGTATGCAAGTATGTATATGCACGTGGAAGTGTGTGTTTGTGTGTGTGTGTGTGTGTGTGTGTGTGTGTGTGTGTGTGTGTGTGTGTGTGTGTGTGTACATGTGCATGTGTGTGGTGAGGCAGCAGAGAGCTAAATCCATGTTATTACAATGTGACTATGTGATGCTTGTGTCGACACATTCAGTGGTTGTAGTCCTATTATGTGTTATGACAGTGAGGTAGTTTAGTGTGGTAGTTATTGGTATTGTTACTTTGCTGTGAATGTGGGGTGTCTGGAGGCTGGCAATGTATTATGGTTTTCTGGCCTATCTCAGTGCACACTGGTTTAAACACTATGTCCTAATTCTTCAAAGCCATTTGTGGAACGGCATCTGCAGGCAGAAATAACAGGACATAAATATGGCTGATGTGCACAGCAAAGGCCAATGTGTAGCCATGAAGTATTAATGGGCCAGCATCCTCCATATGACTCCACAAAATATGGTTCATGTAAAACTGGCACTCTTTATGCCCACTATTTGGGAACTTTCTCTTACTTGCTTGAAGGACAGTCATGTCAAAATCAGTGATAATGTATGAGGGCCACAGCACAATATCAAAAAGAGTCTGTAAATACATGGACTGCTTGAAAGAGAACTTGGAAGGCTTCTAATGGTCTGCTGGACCTTAATATGTACACTTTGGTGTAACATGCTTATTTATTAGGCTGCCAATGGGTGTCTGCAAGCTAAACAATTGGGTACAGAATTTTGAAATGCACCTATACGTGCCATCAAACATTCAGGGCAAGTCCACTGCATGGCCTTACACTGTCAGCAGCTGGATGATGATGATGATGATGATGATAACCTCAGCCTTCATTGTACACTGTCTGTTTGGGCAGCCATTACTGCTTGAGGGCTAGTGATACTGCTACCTCCTGAAGAATGCTGAGCTTTCAAATGGATATCTGCTTTTGCACATCTACGAATAACCTGTTCCATGAATCTTCCACTGTAAGGTGTTACCACCTCACCATGTCCAGTGCAGTTCGCTTTCACTTTTTGAGCTGACACAGTGCTTCTGTGTTGTATTTGGTTGCTTTCTACAACTTATTCATGAATTTTACCCTGGAGATAGCATAGAGTTTGTGGATTGTACCCTTTCACATTGAGCATCCCTCTCACAGTATGAGTTGCAGCCCTAACACTACAGTGTATAGTACATACTTCTGCACCTACTGCACTTTCAAAGCACCTTAGCATTTTTTCTAATTTCTGTTTGTTGCCGTACCTGCTGTCCATCAAGTCACCCCTCAGTTGAACATAGCCCTGGCCCATTCTTTGCCTTATATTTCACCCAGTATCAGGGCAAGTGCTAAACAGAGAAGGCCATCATTCAAGTAGCCATGTGAGTGCCATGTGCTTTCAGTGGAATCCAAACTATGGGGTATTTGTGTTTGTGCAGAACTGCGCACTGGGCAGCAGCAGTTAGCAGCCCCCCCCCCCCCATATAGTAGCAAATGCCTAGACAGTAAGATTCACCTATCAAGTTCCCTGTAAAGTTGGGCTTAGGTCAAAACTTGTTTAATGGTGTGGCATTGAGTGGAATTAAACTTAAAGCAGCTAGCTTGTACATGGAATAGAACTACAATATCTTACTGTTAATCCCAGAAGTTAGTTTGCATATCAAATAGCACTATCATATCCAAGCACTATATAACATCTTGTCCTTAACCCCAGAAACTACCTTAGGAGACCCTTTGAATACCCAGTCCATAATCCTAAACAGCCTACCCTATTACAAGACTGAACAACATGGATATGCAATTTCTAAATGTCTCTATGGCCAGCTTGGTAGATATGAGCATCATAAGCCAATGTAGCAATTGTCTCATGTTCTCAGATAACCAGTTAATAAGTAAAGGAAATAACATAATATGAGAGATGTAAATGCACAACTTCCTTGGAGGCAAAAATCTCACATGCAAATGAAGTTGTCAGGAATACCCACACTGCATCCCTCACACATACCACTTAATGTACACACAGACTATCTTATACTGAGGTGCTTAAAAGTAACCTTTCCAAATCTCAAAGACCTCCAAAGCCACATAATGGCTACACTGCTCCTCAGCAATCACTAAAACACACACCAAAAGCAACACCAAACATCTCACATAAGCCTACACCCAACGGTCCCCCAAAAGCAAAGCCCATAAGGCAAGCATATACTTTACCTAATACTCTTGTCATTGAGGACTCCATTGTGTGACACACAGATGCCCCACTCACCAGATTAGACAAGGATAAGATAACTGTTAGTTGTCTATCTGGAGCCAGGATCCACAATATCACACATGCACTCAGGTCTCTACACCCCAGTTACCGATATGATTCTGTCATAGTCCATATGGGTGTAAATGACCTGAGATGTAACTCACTGGACTATATGAAAACAGAAATAATGGATCTTTTGGAATGTGTGTCACAGATAGGTAAGAGCCTTGCATTGAGCATCATTCTGTATTCATGAAGGCTGATGCTATGGTATGAACATAAAATTATTGATTATATTAATTGGATTAGTTTCTGGTGTTACTTCAGGTGGGACCCAATATATGTCAACATGGGAGGACATAATCAACAGACCACATTGCTTTGCCAAGGATGGACTGCACTCCCCCCCCCCCCCCAGGCTTTCGGATATTGGCTAAATCTTTATCCAACCCCCTTACAGCCTTTATTAGGCAATGGCAAAAACACAAAACTACCAACATTAGAGGTAACATGGGATATGTGCAAATGACTCCATAAGGACATCAGGTGTTTCAGCTATATGGCAATTCTGAATGTCATGGGGTACTTTGCATATATCCCATGTTACCTCTAATGCAAGAGGTTTCAAAGAACCACACAATGAAAAGTCTAGCTTGGCTAGATTTTTCTTTTAGTTTTTACTGATTGATTTTTCTGTGTGACCTTGGTACTCATTGTTTAAGTTTGTTAGTTGGGATATTTTGCAGTCACCCTAATGATTATGGACATTAGTTGGGTACGACAACCCTGTGTTTCCATATGTTAGCCAAACATTCCACTTATAGTTTACTGATGAGGTCATAAGAAGGCCAAAACATGTATACCCACTGCTAGTGGGGTTTGGCTATTTTTTAGCCTGACTTTGTCTATAACATATTTAAAAAGAACAAAGTCATGGATATTGAGAATTGCCATATAGCTGAAACATCCGATGTCCTAAAGGGGTCATTTGCATATACCCCATGTTATCTCTAATGGTACAGGTTTCAAGGCACAAAACAGTGAAAAGTCTAGCTTGGCTAGATTTTTCTTTTAGTTTTTACTGATTGCTTTTTCTGTGTGACCTTGGTACACATTATTTTAGTTTAAAACTGCCAATATAAGGAAAAGGTCTCCAAGCACCCTTAAGTTGTTACTGCTCAGTGCTAGTAGCCTAAACAAAAGAATAGACACCCTTCAAGCCCACCTCACTTTGTTGAATGTAGACATCTATGCAGTGATCAAGACTTGGTCTGAAGCCATAGAAGGTACTCTGGCAATGCAAGGGTTCATAGCCTTCCACACAGACCAACAACAGTGCAGAGTGGGCCCAAATGCTGAGGTGTCTTGATCTACGTTAGCAACAAACATACATTCAGGTTTGTTAAACTGGATGACACCATGATGCTCATCCACAAGCAAGTCACTACAGGTAAGGTCCCTCACCATGCCATAGCTAGCTACAGATCATGATCTATGAAACTAGAGTCTCACAAGTTTTACCTAAACCTATTAGAGGTGCTCACCATCCAATAAAGCACCCTATTCATAGGTGATTTTAACTAACCCTCTATAGCCTGGGAAACTTATACTACCTTAAACCCACAGGCACCAATATTTCCTGAACTTTATTAAACAAAAACACTGTGGAACACACAATGTACTCCCCAAATGTAGGATCAAACATACTGGATCCAGTACTCACCAGCATGGGAGAATATTGCACCCCCCCCAGTGTCTCATCCAAAGTGGTGAAGTCAGATCACAAAGCTGTCCCCTTTGAAGCAAAAATCATCTCAGAAACCCATCTAAACTAGTAACAGTTAGGGACTATTCTAAGGCAAGCTATATCATATTAAGTGACAATTTGTCAAAATTTAAGGGTCCTCCTAACTCCAAGACTACAGCTACCTATGCAGAATAATTCACAGAATCCCTATACAAACATGCAAATGGCTGCATAGAGGCTGTCATAACTATCAGAAGTAAAAGCAAAACAAACAGTAAAAACAAACCCCACTGATGGAATCCTCACCTAAACAGGGCATATAATAAAAGAAGAAAACTCATGGACAAAATCAGGAAGAGCAACTCCCTTAAAGATTAGTGCTCTCTTATACAACTAAACAAGAAACTAAGAGGTCTAATTAAGTCCAACTATGAGGTCAGGATAGTCATGCAAGCTTAGGACAATCCCAAGAACTTATTCATCTATGCCTTGAACTTTAAGATAACATATAGCAGTGTGCTTAACTTGTGGTGGATGGTACCATCTTCAATGATCAGGGTGACATATCAAATCTACTGGCTGTTAAACTTAAGTTCACCCCTCCCACTTTTCCCCAGCTCCACCAGGTGAATCACCTCAAACATACTACCCCCAACTATTAGCAGTGACCAGATGCTGGCAGCATTCACTAAAACCAAGGAAACTGCCTCCATGGCCCCAACAACATCCTGATTGCCTCCTAAATAGTCTAAAACATAACCCATCAGGACAACTTGAACACTTTTCAACTACAGCTTTGAAACAGACTACACTCCAAAGTGAATGGAAGACCGCAATGGTCATTCTCCTCCACAATGGTAGACCATCAACCTACCCACAGAATTGTAGACCCATCAGTCTAGCAAGTCTAATATTCAAGGCCATGGCATGAGTTATCATAAAAGTGATAAGCAAATATATTATCAACTTACAGACCCTGGACCCATCCCAATCTGGCTTTGTTAAAGTAAGGGGATGCCTACTTAACCTGTTAGACATCTCTGAGAGAGTTACCAAGACAATGGATGAGGGTAAAATGGTGCATACTACATATCTTGATCTGTCCAAGGAATTTAATACAGTACCACACTCCAGCATAGTTTACAAGCTCTCTGAGTTAGACAAAAATCCCTACATAACTTGCTGGATTGCCGGCTGACTCACAGACAGGATTAGTGAGACCATCTCCACCAAGAGACTAGTCACCAGCAGAGTATTCCAGGGCTCTGTTCTGGGCCCACTCCTATTTGGCATCTACTCCTCAGAAGTAAAGGTTAATGTTCAAGGCCTCTGGCTGACAAGTTTCACAGATGACTGCAAATTGGGAGCTATTATAGATTCCCCCAAAGATACCAACATCTTACAAGAGGGTTTAACACAGACAAATGAATGGTACCAAAGCCATGACCTAAAATTTAATGCCAAAAAATGCATTTTGATGTCCTTTGAGGAACAGTCAACCCATATTAATTACTTCATTGATAAAACACCCTTAAGAGTTGACCCAGTAGTAAGAGACCTGGGAACATATATAGATAGCAATATGGCCTTTGATCAACATGTAGCTAAGACAGTAAGAAGGTCATTCTATGTCACTCAACTTATAGGCAAGGGTATGGCACCCAGGTCCAAGGAAGTTATAGTACCAGTCTACTCACCCCTTATCAGACCTATCATTGAATACAATGCCCCCTTTGTCATGTATCTAACAAGGCACTTGCAACAGTTGGAACTCCAACAAAGGCTTCTCACCAGGAGAATTCAGGGCATTTAATACCCTGTCCTACACTGATTGCCTAAATGCTCTGTCTCTGTATTCAGTCTCTTACAGACTACTAAGATGGGATCTCTGCCTGGTTTACAGGACTTCCTCTGACCCAGCTTTGATGGAATTGTTGCACATGAACAAAATAAACACCATCAGAAACACTAGATCCAGAAAACTGGCCTTCACTTGTGACATTAGCAGAATGTGCTGGTAATACAGATATGTTTCTCAAAGGCTCCCTGCACTATGGAACACACTCCCCATCCATGTAAAACAGAGATCACCCCTAACCCTATATAAATAAAACCCTGACAACAGGATGGAAAATTGCAAACCTACCCTCAATCTGGTCCCAATTTCCCTTATGGACAGAGGTCGTCAATAAGTAAAATATTATCCTAAGTAACACCCCCCCTACAAATCCATAGCTACCTCCCTACTAACATGCCTCCCCATACAGATGCCCTTAATAGTCTGGACCCAAATGGTTTGGGGTGCATAGCTAGGCTTTTAAGGGCCATAATGGCCATTAACCTGGTGACAACCTATTGACCAATGTTTCCTTATAGCATCTTTGTGTTTGTATGATCATGTTTGTCTCCTTTCCATTTTCTGCTGACTACCTTTGTGGTTGATTTGACTTAAAAGTTGATAATGTCAGTCTCTAGTATCAGTGCTCTCTCTTCATATGTCTTGATGATTGTTTTATGGATTGTTCTTTTGCTGAAGGTCTTATCTTATGCAGTTTATAGGTTCATAGGTAAATACTAGGCTAGCTGCCCTTGCTAGCTATTTTAAACCTAGCATACTTCCTTTGTGTCCCCAAAATAATGTATCCCATTTTGTTATAGATTGATCTTACCCACCCCATAGTGAATAATTACATATTACCTCTAAAGGTAATAAACTGGGATCATACCATAGATAATTTGAAGAGACCCATGCATGGGATAAAGAATTTAATAGCTGCATCTGTCCATTAGTAGTAGTAGTAGTAGGCCTTGGGTAAATTTTCTGTTTGCCATCCATATCTAAGTTGCACTTGAAATTGGACAGGAATAAATTTTGTTTTATGTGGATGGGGAGTCTGTTCCATAGCAGGAGTATCCTCTGCAAAATATATATGTCCCTTCAAACTGTTCTGTTGATGTTGCAGAAGAGGTTTAGATCCCTAGACTGAGTATTTCTGATGCCATTTGACTTACTGATATGCAGTAAATTCATCAGTAATGGGTCAGATGACAAATAATTTAATTTGTTTATAAAAAAATTGTTACTATTCATTGATACATTTAAACTACAGACGTTTGTTTAGCAACATTTTATTTCACTCTGCTGGCTGTTTTACTTTCAGCATTTATTGGCAACGATTATTTTATCCACTATTGACAAAGCTGGGAGACATTTTATCTGTCTCTGCTGTTGGTTTTCGGTGCATCTCTGTAGCCTATTTGGGTAAGTGGGTTTATTTCATCCTTGACATATTGTTGCAGCTTGTTTGGCAACAATTTGATTTTGTCTCTTACTAAATAATTGCATACCTGGTCTGTTTTCCCCTTCATTTGTTGCCAAACTACTTTAAAAGCCTTGTCACCTTATTGCCAAGCTTGTTGTACCAATGTACATGTAACAATGTGGGGTTATTTGGACAAGTACTGTCACTGTTGAGAGATATTTCATAGCTCTGCTGTTAGTCTATGGGGTGCTTTCAGAGATCAGTCTTGTGACTGAGTTGTTTCTAACTTTAAGTCTAACATTCTGTGGCTGAGCTCTCCACAAGTAGGTCACCTAATAATGAACTGTTAAAGTACAGTAACTGAGGAATTGTAACTGGTGATGTTGATAATGTTACCCCTATACTCGACCATCTCCCTCTTTGATGGAATACAGATATTCCTGAACATTTAGAGATGAAGTGTAATAATGTCATTTAATATTTAGATTTTATTGCCTCAGTTCATGTAAATCCTAGTTCTACTGGATTCTCTAATCCATCATAAGTTCTATTCTTTAAGGAAGGCAAGGGGATACCAGACTGAAATCTCTTGTAAGAAAGAAGTTTTCTTTCACAAGGATATATTTGTCACCTCAAAATTAATGGCTGATGTTAAGTTGTCAATCTCGCCTTCATTCTTGCTGGATGGGTTCGGAGCCGATCCTCGGCTCCGACTCGGCCACTTACTAAAGCTCGAGAGCTAATTTTACCGGCTCGAGGCAACCCTATATCCCATGATGCTAGGCGATAACTACCCAGATCTCGTTTGCCACTTTCGCTTGCGAGGTGCATTTTTACCGGCTCTTGGTAAGTTTTCAAATTTCAGGCTTTTAGTCACTCCTTTTTATCTTAGTTCCACTCCTTTATTGTTTTAACTTCTAACGGTTAATTTTAAACCTATTCCCCATTAGTGGTTCCCCTTATCCCAGTTATATATCCCTTCCCCTAAGTTAGGCCTTAAGCCTGCCCCTTTCCTAATCTTGTCAGGGATTCTGTGTAGTGTTTGGGTGTGTTAGTATCCCTGTTTTATTTTTTATATTTGGATTGGGTGTTTGTGTGTGTGTGTGTGTCTGTTTTTTACTTCGGTGTGCCCTTGACACTGTTATGTCGAAGGACACAAATGTCTCAGGCTTCAAGAAGTGTGACTCGTGCTGTCAGAAAATATCTCTGACAGATGGTCACACTTCTTGTGTTTACTGCCTGGGACCCCTGCACCTGCAGGACTCTTGTTCTGTGTGCCACGCATTCAGCGCAAGAGTCCTGCAGGAGTGCAGAAACAAATTAATATTGAGGGGCTTGTTAAAGCCCGAGAGCTCCCCGACTAAGTCAGCTCCGGGGAAGCCCTCGAAGCCAGCAAAGCCGTCAGCTCCAAGTCCCAAGCTGTCGGCCGTTGGATCACCTTCTGTGACAAGATCGGCTCTGGCCGGAGCCGATCCTTCTGTGTCACAGCTTCCAGTATTGGTTCCACTCGGCGCCTATACCGCTGAATCTTTGCACTCACGGTTGGCTCTGGCTGGAGCCAACGTATCCTCGGCTCCTTTGGCTCCACCCACCTCCAGAAAGAGGTCAAGATCCCCTTCATTGGAGTCTATCCATTCGGCTCCAAGATCACCCCTGCTCTTGGAGCGGAGCCATTGGAGCCGATCTTCTCGGTCGTCCAGGCTTTCGGACCACAACCTTGAGAGAGTGGTAAGTAGACTATTAAAGTCTCAGGCATTGGCCCAAATGCTTCATAGCCCATCTCATCAGATGGTAGCTATTACACATCCACCTATTATTCCTCCTTTGTCTCTCCTACAGAGTTCAGAGCCGGAGCTCCTTGGAGCCGTGACTGTTGTGGCTTCAGAGCCGATACCTCCCCCTTCGGCTCCATCATCCTCTGCTCCAATCTCCTCTTTGATGCCTTCATTGGAGGGATCCGGGCGTCTGGTCTCTCTCACCAGCTCCGAGGGGGCGAGTGGCATCGGACCCTTGTCCGACCCCATTCTCCCTCTCAGAGTGTCAGCGCTGGTGAGCTCAGCCCCGACATCGGCCTCGGAGCCGTCCCTGTCGGTGCGGCCTGGGGTTCCTATCTCTTCAGAGCGGGAGCCCTCTGGCCTCTCTGATGGGGGAGCCTTCAAGGTGATGAGGAGTATACTAGCCCCAGGGCATAGTCAACGGTCAGTTCCATCAGCTCCTCCCACTACAGTGCCTGCTGACATCTCTTCCCACTCTCTTGCTACCGGCCCCAGAGATCCAACGCCTCAGGTTTCCCCACTGGGAATATCTCCCTCTTCAGAGGCTTCTCCTGACCTGTCAGGTGAGCCTCCACATAAGAGGACTTGTAAGAGGAAACATCTAGACTCCCCCAAGTCTATTACATCTGATACCGACTTGGATGAGTCGGAGGGATCCCCAAGGTCCCCCTCTGAGGATGTCTCTTTCTCAGACATCCTTGAAATCCTTAAGCAGAGGGGGAACTGGCCTTCCCTTAATCCTTCCGAGGATGAGTCGGTTTATCTGGAGGCGTTTGGTTCTCGACCCTCCACCTCCTGGGTGTCTCCGCCTTTTGACCCCCTTATGGATGTGGTGGCTCAGAAGGTGTGGATGGCCCCGGATTCAGTGGAACCCACTCCACGGAGGCCTTCTAAATTCATTACGGCCCCACCTGATAGGCAATTTTTGATGAAAGGTGCCCCGGTTGATGCCATGGTGGTGGCTGCAGCCACCAAGAAGGAACTAGCCAATCCTTCAGTACCTATCCATCCTCCTAACAAGGATTCTAGGACAATGGATAGGTACAGTAAGCGGATGTTTTCTTCAGCGACCTTTGCCATGCAGTCGCTGAACTACTTGTGTCACTTCACCCGCCTTCAGAGAGATGTTCTCAAAGAGTTGGGAGAAGTTTTACAGGATCCGTCAGCTGCTGGGTCCCAGGATAAAATTAACTCACAGCTGGGAACCCTAAACTCTATTGTTAACTCCTCCATGCGGCTCATTTCATATGCAGTCAATGGAGCGAGTAGGGCCGCAGGCACAGGAGTGGCATTAAGGCGTCACGCCTGGATGCGGCTTTGTAATTTTGCAGACCCCTTCAAGGCATCCTTCACAAATTCTCCCTTTGATGGTTCGACCTTGTTCGGACCTCAAGTGAAAGACACCTTGAACAGATGAGATGGCAAGACTCTTTCTGCCGTAGGAGTCCGTTTCTCCACCCCTTCAAGACCTTACCCCAAGGGTCAGAAGGGTGGGAAAATGTGGTTCCGCAAATCTCAAGGAGTCACGCCTGACGCACGAGGTCAGTTTACCCCCAGAGGCAGAGGGGGTAACAACAACAGATGCCGCCCTAGGGGCAGAGGGGGTCCGCAGAATCAGGGTAGCAGGGAGCCCCTCTCTGACAAACCCTTCCAGCATCCCTGAGATGTTGCCTGACTGTCCACCTTCGGAGGCAGTCGGGGGAAGATTGTCGCTGTACCCAAAAGCCTGGCTTTCCCTTACTCAAGACAAATGGGTACAGTCAATCATATCCGAGGGTTACAAAATTCCCTTTATTCAAACCCCAATTCAGCAAAAGGGAACCCTTCCAGATGTTCCACCCGGTCTAAGGGAACTAGCAGTACCAGAGATATCAAAACTGCTAGCAAAAAGAGCCATCCAGCCAGTCCCAGCAGACCAACTAGGATCCGGAATCTACTCAAGGTTCTTTTTAGTACCGAAAAAGACAAGGGACTGGAGACCAATATTAGATCTCAGCAAACTAAACAAGTTTGTAAAGAGAACAAGATTCTGGATGGTCATGCTACAGTCCATTCTACCCTTTCTGGGCAAGGACAATTGGATGTGCTCAGTGGACCTTCAGGATGCGTACTATCACATCAAAATTCACAGGCACTCCAGAAGGTTTCTCCGCTTTTGGCTGGGGGCCAGTCACTACCAATTCAGAGCCCTGCCCTTTGGTCTCACTACAGCCCCCAGAGTGTTCACCAAATGTATGGCAGCGGTTACAGCTCATCTGAGACGTCAAGGATTCCAGGTGTTTCCATATCTAGATGACTGGCTCCTCACTGCCACCACCAGGCATCAACTTCTCCAAGCCAGAGATTACACCATTCACGTTTGCAGAGGGCTAGGAATTTCTATAAATTTCGAAAAATCTGCCTTGTCGCCTTGTCAATCTATTACCTTTATAGGCACCAGTTTGGACACTGTACAACTTTCAGCAAAGTTAACAGATCAAAGGATCTTAGATATTCAAAACCACATCCATGTTCTTCTTCAGAGCGACAAAATTCAGGCCAGGTATGTCCTGAAAGTATTGGGTCTTATGGCAGCCGCCATAACACTTCTTCCCCTTGCCCACTTTTACATGCGTCTCCTACAGTGGATGCTTTTCGCCCAATGGTCTTTTCAATGACTCCCTATGCATCACAAGATCATGATAACTCCAGCTTGCAAAAGGCATCTGTCCTGGTGGATATTGTCCCCTCAAGTCCATCAAGGCAGACCCTTTGTTCCTCCCGCCCCGGTCGCCATGGTTACATCGGACGCCTCCCTGATCGGGTGGGGGCATTTTCAGGGCAGGATGGTCCATGGCACTTGGCAACCTTTCGAATGCCACCTGCATATAAATGCCCTGGAGATGAGAGCAGTGCTTTTAACGTTGCAAGCCCTCCACGACTCTCTTCCCCTGGGGACTATTGCAATCCAAACGGACAATATGTCCGTAGTGTGGTATATCAACAAGCAGGGCGGAACCAAGTCCTATCCCCTGTATCGAGAGGCACTCAGACTTTGGCAGTGGGCAATCTCTTCTCAGCGGTTTCTGATAGCAACGCATATCCCCGGGAAGTCCAGCATCATAGTGGACAGGTTGAGCAGAGCTATTCTCATGCCTCACGAGTGGTCTCTCAAACAATATGTGACGGAAGAGGTTTTACAGAACTGGGGCCTTCCTTGCTGCGATCTTTTTGCTATGCCTCAAAACAGCAAATGCCCCGACTACTTCCCCCACTTCCCCCTTCCAGGCCATCCCCCCAGAGACGCTCTAGTCCAAGATTGGCCCCGGGGACTTCTCTATGCCTTTCCACCTTTTCCTCTAATACCACAACTAATTCAGAAAGCAACCGCCTTGAGAGCCAAGATGATTCTCATTGCCCCTTATTGGCCTCAACAGATGTGGTTTCTGTTCCTGCATCATTATCTTTTGGTACAGCCTTGGCATCTGGACCCGGTTCCAGATCTTCTGACCCACCAGTCGGAGCAGCTGCACCAATCCATACCTTCTCTCAATCTCACTGCTTGGTTGCTCCACTTCCGTCCCTAGCCAGGCTTCCTATGATTTCTAATCCCATCCGGGATATCATAGTAGCTTCCCTTAAATCTTCCACCAGAAGGATTTACACTAGTAAATGGCAACGTTTTTCCTTCTGGGCAAAAGCTAGGAATATAGAACCCTTTACTGCTCCGATTCATTCGGTCTTGGACTTCCTAGCTGAAATTTTTCACTCAGGATCTTCTTCCTCCACAGTAAAAGTTCAGTTGGCAGCCATTTCAAATTTTCATATAGGCTTGTCGGACCGTAACATCATGTCCCATAAGCTTTGCAAGGCATTCCTTAGAGGTGTATTTTTACTTAAGCCTCCGATCAGAGACCCTCCACCACAGTGGGATCTAAATATAGTCTTAACATCCTTGATTCTTCCCCCCTTTGAACCTGCGGCTTCCTGTTCATTGAAATTTCTTTCCTGGAAGACACTCTTCCTAGTCGCCATTACTTCTACTAGGAGAGTATCTGAGCTTCATGCCCTCTGCATTCGTCCTCCCTACTTAATCTTTCACAAAGACAGAGTTTCTCTAAGGACTAATCAATCTTTCTTACCCAAGGTGGCGTTGCAGACAAACTTAAATCAATCTATTGATCTCCCAGTTTTTTTCCCAAATTATACTAGTAGAGCGGAGCAAAAACTACATTATCTGGATGTGCATCGCCAGCTCCGATATTATTTGGACAGAACCAAACAAATCTGGAAATCTGATCAACTGTTTTTATCGTATGCAGAGAACAGGAAAGGCCTTCCGGTATCTAAGGTAACCCTATCTACGTGGCTGTCTTCTGTGATTACATGTATTTATCAACTCAGAGGTAGAGAGCTGACTTCTAGGCCAAAAGCCCATTCAACTAGAGCACTAGCTACATCTACAGCTTTTCAAGCTAGGCTACCAATAGACACTATTTGTGCAGCAGCCACATGGGCCTCTCCTCATACCTTTGTTTCGCATTACAAATTGGACTTAGCCTCCAGAAACAGGGCAAATTTTGGTTCCACCGTTCTCAAGAGTCTGTTCCATTGAGTCGCCCAGGATAAAGGTGCTAGGGATGCAGTCCCATCCAGCAAGAATGAAGGTGAGATTGACAACTTAACATTGAGAAGTTATGTACCTACCATAACGTTCCATGTTAGTTGTCTTCTCTCACCTTCTTTCTTGCGTCCCGCCCACCATCCCCCTAGCCTGGACAGACCGAGAAGATTGTTCCTCTTCCTTGAAGAGTCCTGATCTAGCATTTCCAGCCAAATAGCTTACTAGTGTCACTAGATTAGATTGGTTTCTTCGGTGGGATTATTCCCTTTTTCCTCCTCCTCTCCAGTTGGAGGACTATATTGCATAATTTTTCTTTAGCTACCAAACAAGATCTGGGTAGTTATCGCCTAGCATCATGAGTTATAGGGTTGCCTCGAGCCGGTAAAATTAGCTCTCGAGCTTTAGTAAATGGCCGAGCCTCGGCTCCGAACCCATCCAGCAAGAAAGAAGGCGAGAGAAGACAACTAACATGGAACGTTATGGTAGGTACATAACTTCTCATTTTTTTTAGGACACATGACAAACTATGGAAAGTAGTCTGTCTTGTACACTCCAGTATCTTATCTGCTCTAAGTCTGAGTCAGATACTAACTGTTTTGCTATTAAAACTGAACCAGTTATGTTTGAGACTGTGTTTAGTATTTTAATTAGATAAAGCAGGGATGGTCAATGACAGTTTCTGAACTTTGCAAAGTGTGAGTGTAAGCATGCTGACTGCTCTGCCATCAGGAATTTGCCTTTGTAGATGTGCAGCATTACTTGCAGGCTGGAACTGGGATCATCTAAAATGGTTCAGTCTTGATTTGTTGTCTTTGGCCCATTTTTTCCAGATTGTGACACTCTCACTAAGGACTGTAGTCTGTCTATCCATCTACTTTAAATGAGGCACAGATTACTTCTGCCCTTAAGAAGCTATCTTTGGAGGATTTCTTGTGCAGAATTTGCATTGTTCTGTATTCTCCTTACCGGCGAACATATAGATGGGTTAGTATTTGTATAACTCATATCTTTATTTGAAAACTCATAGGATCCTTGCTCTCTGTCAGTCTGCTTTCAAGCAGAGGTGTAGATAACTATTTTTGCAATTGGTGCTGCTCCCCATCTGGCACTCCCTCAACTTTAAGATGACGTACAAAAACAAAACAAAACAAAAAAAAATCCTCTCTTCTCCTCAGACTCCTTTTAATCCTTTTAATCTTTAGAAAAAACGTTTGCTACATTTGTAACAAACAACTGCTACAGTTTGTGTGACACACAAAGTACTATAACACTTCATTTCTGACCACAAATGCAATACCAACATCTAAATGCTGGTAATGCACTGAAGACATGGAGAACTACAGCGATTCAGTTCTGACTGCAAACACAAATCTAGAGTTCATTTCTGTATACTGGTAATGCAGTGAAGCCCAATCAGGATATGTCAATTGCTTCCCCTGGCACTTTGAACCTGGGGCAGCTGTCCCCTTCATCCAGTTCTAGATATGCCTTTGATTTCATGAGATAACATAGTACTAAAACTGCTGGCCACCTTTATGCAAGAGATGAATTATGTTATTCTATTGTAGTACTCCTTATCTCTCTGCAGTGCCTGATATAATGGAAGTTATGGGCCATAGGAACCTGAACAGCTACATTCCTACAGTGCTTTGTCTTCCATAGTCCTTGATTAATTTGCTTCTCAGTGTGCACCCAGAAGTTTGTAGGTTCATAGATTAGTGCTAGGCTAACTGTCACTAGGGACCATTTTAAACCTAGCCAATTACCTCATGTGAGAATCAAACCCTGCACCTTGTGTTTGAAAGGTAAACACCTTCACCATTATACCAACCCCCTATCTACATCGTCTCCCTCATTAATTCTTCCTTTACACTCCCTGTAATGTGCAGTGTTCTGCAAGGCTGCATATAGTTCTGCTGAGATGTCATTCAGGAAAGAAGATTGAGATATCATTGTTGGGCAGATGATACTGAAATATACCTCACTTTTCCTTACGGAACATATGCTGGCACTTGCATACCTTTGGAATACTTGGATGACGTTCTTAATTGTATTAGAAGTACTCATTTTAAATGCAGTCCCAGCAAGAGTGAGGCAATAATCACCCATGTAACTTTAAGGCCCTATTAAAACACAAATGGAAGGGTCAAGGAAATAATCGAGGATAAAATCCAGAAGAACTTAAATCTAGAAACTTTCTTGAAATAAAAACTTTTTTAAAACTATGAGAGATAAGGACTTTTGTTCACAAAAATACATGAACTTCATCAGATAAACATTGCTGGAAGTACACACTCAATTTGTAGCTTCTGTGTTTAATCACATGACCGCCAAGCCCCCAAGAAATGAGTCATCATCTTAAAGGAGCCACCACAAAGAAATTCACAGTGTGTAGCACTGAGGTAATTCAACTGACAAAATTTGCAAACAAGGAAAAATAAAAAAATATATGTATAAAATAATAGTACAAAGTGCTTTCCCCATAAAATAAAAAAAATGAAGAAACACAAAAACATTTGCGGAGGCTCTCAATAATAATCTGCTCAAACAACAGAGACATCCAAAGCAGAAATGCAAGCAACCTCCACCCCCCAACACAACCCAAATGACACATAACACGCAGACTCAGTCTGCCACTCAACCACAGCCAATAAGGCAAAACAATGTACCCAACACACTAGTCATAGGTGACTCTATAGTCAGGCACACTGATGTCCCACTCACCAGGCTAAACAAGGAGAAGGTTACTGTCAGCTGCCTGTTGGGTGCCAGGATCTACCACATAACCTACGCACTCAGGTCACTCCACAACAAGTACAAGTATGACTCTGTCATTGTCCATGTTGGTATGAACGACCTGAGATGTACCTCCCTGGACTACATGAAAAGAGACATGGAAGAGCTCTCCGATCTTGTAGCCCAGGCAGGTATGACCCTAGCCCTGAGTAGCATCCTGTCA
This sequence comes from Protopterus annectens, assembly GCF_019279795.1. NCBI lineage: Eukaryota > Metazoa > Chordata > Ceratodontiformes > Protopteridae > Protopterus > Protopterus annectens. Next base: position 950,847,064 of record NC_056747.1, read on the forward strand.
TCACCCAGAATGATACCGCAGTACAAGGACAAAATGATTGACTCCAACAATTGGCTAAGCTTCTGGTGTCATTCTAAAGGGATCCAGTATTTGTCTGCCTGGGATGACATGGTCACCAGATCACGATGCTTTGCCAGAGATGGCCTGTACCTGTCACCCCTGGGATTCTGGATACTGGCTAAGGTTCTTGCCGCCCTATAGTGCCTTTTTTACTCAAGGTTCAAATGACAAATTTACCACCATAACGGGAACAGGCAAGCAAAAACTGAGGGTGATGCTACTCAATGCTAGAAGTCTAAATCTCAAAATGCACTCAATCAAGGAACTCCTTAAAATGGAGAACATTGATATCTGTGCAGTGACTGAGACCTGTTTCAAGGCTCCAGAGAGCACCCCTGCACTACTAGGCTATAACTCATACCACACTTTTCGGCCATGTAACCTGGACCGGAACACCAAAGGCGGAGGTGTGTCCATATTCATTAAGGATATTCACACCTCCAGGCTAGTTGCTCAGCATAATGCATCTGAGGTTATCCAAGTGCAACTAACTCTGGGCAAAACTGCAATCCAAATTGTAGCTTGCTACAGATCCCCCACCATGGCCCATGATTCCCACTTCTCTTTTCTTGATGTACTGGAAAATATTAGGGTTCAACCAAACACCCTAATAATGGGCGATTTCAACTACACCCACCATTAACTGGGAAAACTATTATTGTACCAACTCCTTCACTCAACGCTTTCTGGAATTCATAAACTCCAATGCCCTGGATCAACTTATCTACACCCCCACCAGGGGCAACAATATCCCAGATCTAGTCATTACCAACACGCGTGACCATTGTTCCACACCTGAAGTCAATGCCTCATTGGTTCGATCCGACCATAAGTTAATCACCCTAGATATCCACATCCTGCCCTTACCCCTCATTAAGGAAACCATGGTAAAAAGTTTCTCCAAAGCCAACTTCATGCTTCTTAAGACAAAAGTGGTGAACGTCATGACACCCATGCAGATGAACAATACAGTTACAACTACTAAATCCTACACAATTGCACTTTATAAGCACTTACACAAGTGCATGGATCATGCTATCCCAAACAGAACCAAGATGCTATCCTCCAAAAAAAAGGAAGCCAATCTGGTGGTCCCCTGCCATAAACAAGCTGTACAACAAAAGGAAGAAACTGTTGCAAAAGAGAGTAAAGTTCCATGAGTGGAGGAGTTCCCTGGTCAGCCTCAGTAAGAATCTGCGATCCCTGATAAAATCCTCCAAAGCTAATTACGAAAACAAAATCACCACTGATTCTAAAGACAACCACAAAGCATTCTATAGCTATGTCAAGAATCTCAATGGCAACACTCAGATCTGCTCTGAGTTACAGCACAATGGCACTAAATATACAGACCCAACTGATATTGCCAACATCCTGGCAGATAGGTTCAGTGCTAACTTTACCCCCCTCTCACCTATAAAGGGCCCATCTCTATACCAAAAGAATGCAAAGTTCCTGTAATCACGGCTGCACAGGTAAAAACCACACTCTCCAAAGTCAAGAACACAGCATCCATGGGACCAGACAACATCCCAGGCTGCGTTCTACATGAACCACAGAACGAACTGGCACCCCACCTAATTACCATGCTCAATCATAGCCTCACCTCAGGCTTTGTGCCTGCTGAATGGAGCACAGTGACAGTTATCCCACTCCACAAAGGGGGGAGCCTCCACGGACCCTGGGAACTACCGCCCCATTAGCCTGACGAGCCTGGTCTGCAAGGCCATGGAATGTATCATCATGGAACTTATAAACAAAGACATTGGTAATCGCCAAACTCTGGACCCCACCCAGTTCGGGTTTGCAAAAGGCAGATCATGCCTCCTAAACCTGATAGACTTCTTTGAAGCCGTCACCAAAGCCGTAGACGAGGGTAAGGTGGTTCACTCAGCCTATCTAGATCTTGCCAAGGCTTTTGGCACCATCCCCCACTCTGGCATTATAGATAAACTCACTAAATTAGGTATAAATCCATATGTTACAACATGGGTTGCCAACTGGCTCACTGACAAAACCCACATTCTGAAAGTAGCAGACTCCAAATCCGACTTCAGACCCGTGACAAGTGGAATACCACAGGGTTCAGTCCTGGGTCCTCTCCTGTTTGGTATCTACTTCTCTGAAGTACAGGCTAACACAGATGGTCTTTGGCTAATGAAGTTTGCAGATGACTGCAAACTAGGAGCCATAATTGAAACTCCTAACGATGTGGACATCCTACAAAAGGGCCTCACTGAGACAGATGCCTGGTGTCAAAGCCATGGTCTCAAGCTCAATGCCAAAAAGTGCATTGTCATCCCCTTTGGTAAAAACTCTGTACCCATGAACTACAACATAGGCAGTAGTATACTTAACACCGAAAGTGTGATAAGAGACCTTGGGACACAGTTGGACAGTAGTCTCTCCTTTGATGATCACATCACCACAGTAGTCAGGAAATCCTTCTATGTGGCACACCTCATCACAAAAGGTTTCTCATCCAGAAAAAAAGAGGTCATTGTTCCCCTCTACTCATCACTCATTAGACCCATTATAGAGTACAATGCCCGTATTGGTATGTACCTCACAAGACATCTACAACAACTGGAAAGACTGCAGAAATACCTCAAAAAGAGGATTATCAGCCTCAAACAGATGCCCTACGCAGACCATCTCAAAAAACTCCAGCTTTACTCCGTCACATATCGCCTACTCAGAGGTGATCTCTGCCTAACATACAAAGCTATGTCAAACCCAGAGCAGTTGGACATGCTCCACTTAAAGAAATTCCAATCCCTACAAGCTACACGCTCTAGGGACCTAAACCTTGTCACCACAATAAACAGAACATGCTGGGGGGATAGATTCCTGTCCCAGTGACTTTCCATACTCTGGAATAAACTACCTATCTATATCAAACAAAGCTCCTCATTAGCACTCTTCAAGAAAAATCTTGATGATTGGATGGGAAATAGGAAATTCACCCCGGGGATCACTTCTGTGGCTCTGCTTGACAGTGGCACAGGAAAATAATTTTCTTGGGTGGCAAAAGCCAGGGTACCTTTTTGGCTGGGCTTGTATAGGCCCTAGGGCCAATAGCCTAGTATCTACCTATGAACCCATGAACCTAAATTCCTGCTCCTTTTGAACACCACTCATGGACCCAGCACCACATAATCATGAATGGCATTTTGTTGTAGGAGAAGACACCAATTCTTTTCCAGAACTGATTTTACAAAGAGGCCTTCAGTAGAATAGGTTGTAATAAAAGAATTTCTGAAGGTCTCTGTGTTTGTGTTCATGGTCTCAGCCATTGTTGTTGATTACACAAGGGCCTCCCAGAATTGGCACAGATGATAAGACTCACATTTATTGATCACCTCTAGCACCAGGTTGTCTACAAGTTTTGTAGGATAGCCACGTTTTAAAAGCATGCTTTTTAGCAATATGCACTTAACCCAAAAGGCAGTATCTTCCATGCTCATTCGGGCTACCCTCACAAACTCGCCCTTGACCATTGCCCTTTTCTGTGTTATTGGGTGCAAACTGTCAAAATGGAAAAAGCTGTTTGAATACATGGGTTTCCTATAAATTTTGGAGGTGAATCTTCTGTTAGCATTGTCCTTGGCCAACCATATATCCAGGTAAACTATGCTCACATCATTACTCTAATAGATGAATGCAAGAAACTCTGTTGTTTGATTAATATATGACAAAAAATGAGGCATGTCATGAGCTTCACCATCCCACAGGATTAAAATATCATCCAAAAAACATGTGTAGACTCTACATGATGCAAAAAAGAGGTGTTAAATAAGAACTTTTTCTCCCATTGCATCATAATAATGTTGACAAAAAGACCTCCACACACTGCACCCATGGCTACCCCTGCTTGTTGTAAGAACAAATCACCTTCATGTTTAACAAAATTATTTTTCAGTACAATCTCCAATAAATTGACATAACCATTAATTTGGTGTGTGGGATATTCTTCTCCATCAAAAATTCAGAAAACCATTCCAGTCCTAAGTCATGGGGAATGACCGAATATAAGTCCTTGAAATCCACAGTGATAAAAGTGTATGTGTCTTTAAAAGGAAGGTCATTTATTTTTTGTAAAAATTCCTACAGATCACGGCAAACATGTGGCTCTTGGATAACCAAACTTTTTAATCTAGAGTCCAATAATTTAGCCAAAGGGTGGGTGATAGAACCACAGCCATCAACAACTGGTCACACAGGTGGTTGATCTTTATTTTTGTGTGTCTTGGGCAAACCAAGCATGTGGGGAGATCTTAGGATACATCACATTTAGACAGTAATAATCATCAGTTGAAATTTGTTAGTCAATGAATAAGTCATTTAGATTTGCCTTTATTCTATTGTATGCAAAACTGCACTCATTCACAGACACCTTCTTATAGGTGTCAGATGCAAAAATGAACTTCATTTTCATATTATAGTCATACTCATTCATCACGACCAATCCACCCCCTTTATCAGGTCGCATGGTCTTGATTTCTTTGTTGCTTTGTAAATCATTTAATCTCACTGTTTCTTCTCTAGAAAGATTGCATTTGAAAGTATGTTTTCTTACCTTGCCATCCAAACAAGCCAAGTTACAAATATCTAACTCACAGATTTTTTTTCGAAACAGATAATCACAGGGTGAATTGGGGGATTATAAGTGCTAGATACCCTTAATGGATGCATGGCTGATCCCACATTTTGAAACATCACCATGAAATTTAATTTTCTGGAATATTCCTTAAGATCCATGAGTGCGTTTGCAACATCCATATGCCTATTAGATACAAAAGTTTGCCCTCAAGCAAATAAATCCCTGTGACAAGCATCGATGTTAACAGATGAAAAATTGTAGACAGTGAAATCACCAGTAGAATTCATCACAGTGGTGCATGGGGATAGCATAGATGTAGTAACATCAGGGACTGGACTTAATTCCACTTCTTGAAATTCAGATGCCCATTCTGTCTCCTGTCTTCTCCTCTGTAATTTTGTTGGGTTGTATTCGAGTTCTGCCTGAGAGGATTCCTGTTGTTCCAATGATTGTTCTGAGTGGAGTATCGGTTCCTTATCCTTTCTGACCTCTGGAGAACTGGAGTGGTCCCATGTTCTAAAAAAATAGTCCTCATTTTCCTTCTCCAACAAATCCTCCATCACATCCTCTCTTGGGTCAGTTTGCTCATCACCAGATGCATGAAGATTAGCTTCAACCTTAAATCTGGTACCCCAAGCTTGAGATGGTGGAGGGGGTATGCCTTCTTTTCTTTATATTCACGTGTATCCTTCTCAAGCTTCTTAACTTTGTGAGAATGAATATTTTGGATCTGCTCATCAATACCCCTGAAAATGCGGATATGTTCATAGTTAAATGATTCATATTGCAAATCATGAATGATTGAATTGTTCAAAATTTCTAAATCCATCATCATTTCACCAATTAATTTGTTGCTGTAGGTTACAATCATATCCATGTACTCCATCCTATGTCTGTCAAATAAATTCAAGAGTTCATGATGTAACTCAGAGTTAGGAATGAGACCAGTCAGGAATGCCACATACATAAGCCTTTCTGTACTACACGTGCCTTAACACATACTTTGAAATATGCATTATCCAGCTGTAATTTCTTTACTTTCAATAATTTATAGTCCAGTCAGCCAGTTTTTCTTCAAAATTGACATTCCTCCCCACCTGAGATTCTATAAATACCACTTCAGAATGCAACCATTCACCCAGTGAAGTGGGCTGAGACAAAACCTGTCCCCTATAGCTTGAAGAACTGGAAGATTCATTAATAATGTTTAAAGGTAATATATCTAAATGGTTATCTCCATTTTTGTAATCCAATACTATTAGAAGCAGAAGAAAAACAACCAGAATTCAAGTCCAAGTTCCTGGAGACACCAGAAAATTAATTCTGTGTTGGAAGTACTGTGACTGTATTGAAACGAGCTGCTGCAATTGAAACAAGCTGCTGCAAGATTATCCACCTTCTGTGAAACTTATTGGATGAGTATAGTCAAATCACCCACCATCCGTGTGTCTGTAAGTCCAACTCACAGGAAAAAATTTGTGAAGAAGTTGCAGTCTGTGTTCCACTGGCTATAATACAAAACAAACCCGGCCAAAAAAACAAACTGAAGAAGTACAAATTAAAACACGAATGGAAGGCCCAAGAAGACAAACTGCTGCAGATAAAATCCAGAAGAACTTCAACCTATAAACTTTTTGAAATAAAAACTTGTTTAAAACTATGAGAGATAAGCACTTTCATTCTCAAAAATAAATGAACTTCATCAGATAAACTGTTGGAAGTACACACACACTTTGTAGCTTTTGTGTTCAATCACATGATCACCAAACTCCCAGGACATGAATCATCATCTTAAAGGAGCCACCACAAAGAAATTCACAACTTTAAGGCCCTCCTGACTCCTTATAAGACCCTCATTAATACATGTGTATAACAGACTGGAGTTTGTGTCTAGGCTATGCAGTTTGGGAATAATACTTAACGGCTGGATGTTGCATGGATGCCCCCCACTCACCCCCTAAAGGGCCCATATCTATACAGGAAGAATGCAGAGTCCCTGTAATCACAACTATGCAGGTGAAAGCTTCACTCTCTAAAGCCAAAAACACAGCATCCATGGGACCGGACAACATCCCAGGCTGCATTTTACACGAACTTCAGAATGAACTGGCTCCTCACTTAAGCACCATGTTCAATAATAACCTCGCATCAGGCTTTGTGCCCACTGAATGGCGCACAGCAACAGTTATCCCACTCCAGAAAGGGGGAGCCACCACTGATCCCGGGAACTATAGACCTATTAGCCTGACGAGCCTGGTCTGCAAGGCCATGGAAGGTATCATCATGGAACTCATAAACAAAGACATTGGTAACCTCCAAACTCTGGATCCCACCCAGTTCGGGTTTGTGAAAGGCAGATCATGTCTCCTGAACCTGATAGACTTCTTTGAAGCAGTCACCAAAGCCGTAGACGAGGGTAAGGTGGTTCACTCAGCCTATCTTGACCTTGCCAAGGCTTTTGGCACCATCCCCCACTCTGGCATTATAGATAAACTCACTAAATTAGGTATAAATCCATATGTTACAACATGGGTTGCCAACTGGCTCACTGACAGAACCCACAGTGTAAAAGTTGCAGACTCCAAATCTGACCTCAAACCAGTGACAAGTGGAGTACCACAGGGTTCCGTCCTGAGACCGCTCCTGTTTGGTATCTACTTCTCTGAAGTACAGGCTAACACAGAAGGCCTCTGGCTAACGAAGTTCGCAGATGACTGCAAACTAGGAGCCATAGTCAAGTCCCCAAATGATGTGAACATCCTACAGAAGGGCATCTCTGAGACAGATGCCTGGTGTCAGAGCCATGGCCTCAAGCTCAATGCCAAAAAGTGCAGTGTCATCCCCTTTGGTAAAAACTCTATACCCATGAACTACCACATAGGCAGCAATCTACTTAACACCGAATGGGTGATAAGAGACCTTGGGACCCAGGAGGACAGTAGTCTCTCCTTTGATAGTCACATCGCCACAGTAGTCAGGAAGTCCTTCTATGTGGCACACCTCATCATAAAAGGGTTCTCATCCAGGAAAAAAGAGGTCATCATTCCCCTCTACTCGACACTCATTAGACCCATTATAGAGTACAACACCCCTTTTGGAATGTACTTCACAAGACATCTGCAGCAGCTGGAAAGGCCACAGAAGTACCTCACAAAGAGGATTACTGGACTCAAACAAATGCCCTACACTGACCGTCTCAAAAAACTCCAGCTTTACTCCATAGCATATCGCCTACTCTGAGGTGATCTCTGCCTAACACATAAAGCTGTGTCAAACCCAGAGCTGTTAGATATGCTACACCTAAAGAAATCCCAATCCCTCCGAGCTACATGCTCTAGGGACCTAAACCTTGTCACCACAATAAACAGGACATGCTGGTGGGATAGATTCCTATCCCAGAGACTTCCCATACTTTGGAACAGGCTACCCATCTATGTCAAGCAAAGTTCTTCATTAGCACTCTTCAAGAAAAATCTTGATGAGTGGATGGGAAATAGGAAATACACCCCGGGGATCACTTCTGTGTCTCTGCTCGACAGTGGCACAGGAAAATAACTTTCTTGGGTGGCGTAAGCCAGGGAACCTTGTTGGCTAGGCTTATGTAGGCCCTTGGGCCGATAGCCTAGTGCCTACCTATGAACCTATGAACATAGGAACCAGGTGACAATTATTCCAAAATGTTCTTTTTACCATGTGAGGGTCATTGCCCACAATTATCATCTAATACAGTAAAAGGGTCTTGCAGTGATCATAAATGCTTTTGCCTCAGATTGATTGGATTAAAGCAGTACCATCTACCTTGAACTAGTAGCCTTTAGCCTTGCATGCATTCAGACTGTGTAGAATTATGTGGTATACTGTTAACGTATACCACCTAGCCTGCATATATTACTCCTGTGAGTTTTGGTTTGCATTAACTACTTGTGGTCTGAATGTCAGTTTATAAGATTTAATATTTACCTACCCTACAGAGGTATAATGTAGGTCCCTTCTAACTTTAAGAAGTTGTTGGTGTCTTTTTAGTTTTCTTCAGCCTATCTGATCTTATTCTCAGTTGGACTTGTAATGAGTCCCAAGATGTTTGTTGGGACATTGTGGCTTGAATTCCATTTCTTAATGAGCCTTGTTCCTGTACAATTCATCACCTTGCTAGCTATGGCTGGAATCCCCTACAGATGGGAGTGATGTACCTAAGAGTAGGGACAGGATGACTGTGTGCTGGATAACAAAGTCAAGAGAAGAGTTGCAAAGCTTATGTAATAGTCTTCTAAACTGCTATCCAAGCTTAAAGGGGACAACAGCATAAAAATTCTGAATGTTGAGAAAGGGTAGGTTAACCAGGAGTAAGCATATTTTATAGATTATCATGGTTAAGAATGTGTAGGTTGTAAAAAAGTACATTATTCCATTGTACTTGTCATGCGTTACTAGCAATAAATTGGAACTCTAAATGTAAATATTTGGTATGAAAGAACTTAACAGTCAAACTTTTTATGCCTGACCATAGTGTGTTTTTATTTTTTCCAAGTCCAGAGTAGTTTCTTGGTGATTTTACTACATTCAGCTTTTTCCCAATTGATTACTACACTGAAAAGCTATACACGATTGAGGACTGTCCCATGACCGATTCACTACAAGTCTGATGTTTTCTTATATATGAGCAATTGACAAATCGCGACAATTATATAAAATGCTCTTGTCTGTATTGAACCTTTATTCAACACTTAATAAAATTTCTTAGTGCCTCAGCTCTCCAGCCTTCACAGGAATAAAGTAAATAAACGATCACAAATATTTAAAGACTTTTCAATAGCAAGCAATTAAATGATTCCTTTCATTCTTAAAGCCTCATCATACATTCAAATAGCTCTTATAAAAATATACCTAATTAATCTTAACATTAAATCCAGCCAAGACATGATGCCAGGAAATGTTATCAAATGTTGAAGAAAGGTTAAGTTTTAATCAGACAAGTGTGTTTTGTGCAGAAGTCTGGTGTGCTTGCCTAGTAAAGGATAAGCTAGGTGATAAAAGCAGTTTAGGAAATGTGGTTGGGATGGAGTATCTAATTATTTCGGTTCAGATGTATTTTTGTCTGTGTAAATAATAGAATTTAACTGCTCTTTCATTGTGATATGTGCATGGGTTAAGCTTCCTGCTTGTTCATTCAGTTTCAGAAGCTTAAGAAAGAATGTGTATCCAAGACAGATGATTGGGATCGGGATTTGTTTATTTAGAAACTTAATAACATCCCTTTCTATATTCAACAGGTCCATCTGGGAAGAGGCTTTAATTGCTTATTGATAAGTAATGGTAGAGGAGGGAAACAGTGGCCTAGACATTTAGCTTGCTAACTAGTTTTGCACTAGTATGGCTGATGATGGAGAGAAAGTTTTAATGATTTTTTTTTACATTCTCCTTAGAATGGTTAGTCATCTGTGTCCAGAGGTCATGTGATTCTACACAGGAATGTGACTGAATCATTCATTTCACTCTACATAGGTTGCTTTGAGCTTGTTATTGGAATGGAGGTGTTTATAAAAGACATGTTTTCCATTGCTGGTCATAATATATTAAGGCTTTATGGCAGGCTTATTTGTTTATTAACTCATTTAACTTGTTTCTGCTGTATTGGCAAATAGGATTTAAAAATAAATTGTTGTGGGAGTATAGCAAAAACATGAGAGACAAAAATTGTGTTATGGGGTATGCTGAAGATTTTGGGTTACATTCTTGGTTTTGGGGAACAGGATAATGGCATGAGAAGCTGCCCAATGGTTAAAAATAAGGATCACGAAGGAGACTATTCTAGAAGACATAGTTTTAATATCATTTGGAGTAGTACAGTATTCTCTGGTCAACAGATGTCATATAAATAAATAAATTCTGGGCTACATAAAAGAAATGCACCACTTTCGGGAAACTGGAAAATTTATGTAGGAAGAAAGCATTAATAGGCTGCTGAATTTCCAGGATATTGTGCAGAGGTTTGAGAAGTGTTATTTTTAAATAATGATATATCATATTTAGGTAAATTTAGAAGAGTAGAAGCAGTGGACCAGGTAGTTTTGTGAGAAGAATATGTTGATCCTTAATGAGTTAGTATGAGACAGAGGCAGTGGAGATGAGTTGAGAAGGGAAAACTGTGATTCTTGGCGGATAAAACACCATTACAGTAGCCAAGGTCATAACAGCTTTCCATTTTCCATTTAGAAACGGTCTGTATTGGTGAAAGCATTAATTGAACTGATGTTTTACTTTCATCTCTTTGTTAATTGCTTTGTTCAGGCTATAAACTGATTGTTCTTGGTTATGAATTAACCTGAGTGCAGGATTATCACTGTAGTAGACTGTATTGCTAAATATCCACTCAGTGTTGTCTCCACTTTCACTAAGTCACTACCTTCATAGAGCAGGCATGTGTCATATGTTATTACATTTCTATTTGTTCTAAGACTGTGTAATACAGTGAAACGACTTTGACAGTGTGTTATATTTGTAACACTTTCATTCAGATCGAATAAGATTTATATATGCTGAGAGTGCTTCCCTTTAACTCATATGTATGTAATGTGAGTTGCTTGTCTTCTGGTGTGTGTGTGTGTGTGTGTGTGTGTGTGTGTGTGTGTGTGTGTGTGTGTGTGTGTGTGTGTGTAGATATATACATATATATATATATATATATATATATATATATATATATATATATATATATATATATATGGGATATCATTGCTAGAAGCTCCATTGTGTCTGACTGAAAGTGCTTCTCAAACAATCTGGAAATATAGAGCTGATAAGTATATTTTTACCACTTTATCTGTTTTCAGTGTTCTGCACTGTCTTTATTTTTTGCTTCACTGAATTATTTACTTATCTGTCTTATCTGTGTCTGCATTTATATATTTGCTGGCCTGTGGCCGGATTTTGTTTCCTAATCTGTGCTGAAATTTTTATTTTTCAGAGAGGTTATATAGTGGACTTATTCTAGGGTGGAAAATCTGATTTAATAGCTTTTGCGTTACTTGATTGTCTTAATGGTTGGCTTTTATCTTGCTGGTAAAAAATATTACCTTTGTGTGAATTTCTGCATATCATTGCTAGAAGCTCTATTGTGCCTGACTGAGAGTGCTTCTCAGACAATCTGGAAATATAGAGCTGATAAGTATATTTTTGCACGTTATCTAACTGTTCAGTGTTCTGCACTGTCTTTATTTTTTGCTTGGCTGAATTATTTACATATCTGTCTTATCTGTGTTGGCATTTATATATTTGCTGACCTGTGGCCAAATTTTGCTTTTTCCCAGCCTCCTACCAACTGCTGCTGTGTTCTTAAAGTTGGTGGTTTTTGCAGTTGCCCACCCCTACTGTAAATTTGATCTGGGACACTCCCAGTCCCACCTCATTAGCTCATTCTACCTAACACAGAGATCATATGGAAAGCCTTCTATATGGCCCACCTCATAAGTAAGGGTATCTCATCCAGGGACAAGGAAATCATAACATCCCTGTATTCTTCCCTTATAAGGTACATTATTGAGTACATCACCCCTTTTAGCATGTACCTCGCAAAGCACATGCAGCAGCTGGAGAGACCACAAAGGTTTCTTACCAGGAGAATCCAGGGCCTCAAACATCTACAATACACAGATAGGCTAAAAGCCCTATCCCTCTACTCAGTTTCATACATATCCCTCAGAGGTGACCTCTGTCTTGCATACAAGGCGATCACAGACTCCACCTTGATGGGACTACTGCATATCCGCAAGTCAAGCTCCACTAGAGTAACCCGCACACGTGGCCTCAACTTGGTCTTTGACATCAACAAGATGTTGGTGGGACAGATTTGTGGCTCAGAGACTCCCCCATCTGTGGAATAGACTCCCTTGCCATGTCAAGCAGAGTACCTCTTTACCCCTTTTTAAGCACAACCTGGATAACTGGATGGAAAACAGAAAATACACCCCTGGGATTCCACCCATGTTCCTGATGGACAGGGTCATTTGCTGACTTGTCTAAACATGGGCTAAACTCTTGGCTAGGCTTATAAGGGCCTCAGCGCCAATAGCCTAGTAACTTCCTATGATCCTATCATCCTACCACTTGCTGAATTTACACTTACCCAAAATCCAAAATGCCGAGACGAGTCCACCAAAGACTGATTATATGAAAGCAATGAACCTCCAACACTTTAAACTGGGAAATTAATCACTTGGCCACCAGGGTGAACTTTACCCTCTTCCCCAGTATATAGTATATGTAGTTAGGGAGGCTGTGGGATGAAGCCACCCATTTGCATGGATTAAATTAGCTTTCTTTTTGTTGTTTTGTGTCCTGGTGGCCAAGTGGTTAGTTTCTCTGTTTAAAGTATCGGCAGTTCGTTGCTTCGATGTTATCAGTATTTGGTGGACTTGTCTCAGCCTTTTGGATTTCAGGTCCCATACATATATATATATATATATATATATATATATATATATATATATATATATATACATAGTTTCACTTCATAATCTCGAAATGCTGAAATCTCGAATTTCAGCATTTTGAGACCATGAAGCTAAAAATGCAGAATGCCAAAAGTGCATGAGTGAATTTGAATATCTCAAATCCGTGCTTATGCATTTCCGGTCCATTGTGTGAAGTGTTTGGCTGGTATGGTGTCTGAAATTGAAGGTGAGTGAGTGTTTGTGTGTGTTTTTGTACGTTGTATGTGTGGGTAAGGGTAGGGAGGTGAGAGTATGAGTGTGAGTGTTGGATTTGTTGGTGTTTGTGTATGTGTGATGTGTGCAAGAGAGTATAGAATGCCATGGTTTGAGTTTTTTGTTTATTATGTGCGATCTCGGAGTTGGTATATATAAGTGGTGTGGGGGGTGCAGGGGGGCTTGCCCCCTATTCTTATATGTAATGTAGGGTTGTGTGGTTTGTGTGCTGTGGGTGGAATGGTGTGTGCGTTATGTGGTGTATGGTGTGTGTATGCTCATGATTGTGTGATTCGTGATTGTGAGTTTTGGGATTTTGAAAGGTTCGGCTTCATAGTTTAGAAATGCTGAAATTCGAGATTTCAGTATTTCGAGATTATGAAGTGAAACCATATATATATATATATATATATATATATATATATATATATATATATATATATATATATATACTTGTATGTATGTATTACATTGTTTTGACATATGAATTATTTCCATTGTTTTCTAAGTGATGGTGTTATATTGTGCTTATCTGTCTAGTGCCATGCTTTGATAATTTGACTGATACATTTGTATACTTACACTGTATTACTGTGGTTCTCTATCAGTACTAATACATTTGTATACTTACACTGTATTACTGTGGTTCTCTATCAGTACTGATACATTTGTATACTTACACTGTATTATTGAGGTTCTCTGTCAGTACTGATACATTTGTATACTTACACTGTATTACTGTGGTTCTCTATCAGTACTGATACATTTGTATATTTACACTGTATTACTATGGTTCTCTATCGGTACTGATACATTTGTATATTTACACTGTATTACTGTGGTCCTCTATCAGTACTGATACATTTGTATACTTACATTGTATTACTGTAGTTCTCTATCCGTACTGATAGATTTGTATACTTACACTGTATTACTGTGGTTCTCTATCAGTACTGATACATTTGTAAATTTACACTGTATTACTGTGGTTCTCTATCAGTACTGATACATTTGTATACTTACAATGTATTACTGTGGTTCTCTATCAGTACTGATACATCTGTATACTTATACTGTATTACTGTGGTTCTCTGTCAGTATACTTCCTGCTAAAACTACTCTGAGCTTACATTCATTCACTTTTTTACCACCGCTCTACTCTTATATTCTCTTGCTCTGACTTACTGCGGTCTTTCCTCAATCTCTTTTTTGTATAATAAGAATTAACTTTGTTGCATCAATATAATTTTACAATTTTGCAGAGTGTTTTTTCATTCTTTAATTTCAGAGCCTGTGCACCTCTATATTGCAGCAGCTCTGCCACAAGGCCCTACACTTAAACGTTCACTCAGAATTTTGTCGTCATTTAATGTAAGCATATTTATCATGAAGAACCTTGCTGCATATTAACTTTAATCAGTTACATACATGCCTGCTCAGTGATTGAAAGTTTCTGTAAAATAGTCCATGCACCCCTAAGAACATCTTACTAAGTTGGCCACTGTCCCCTTTAGCTTGACCAATGGACTACACTGCATATGCCAGTTATTTAGTCTCAGGAAATGACAGGAAACCTCTTTACTTTCATCTCTTTAATTGCTTTGTTCTAGTTATAAACTGATTGCTTTCGATTATAAATTTACCTGAGGGTGGGATTATCACTGTAGTAGAATGTTTTGCCCTCAGTGTTGTTTCCTCTTCCACTCAGCCATTATCTTTCTTCATAGAGCATGCTAATGCAGGATACAGAAAAAGCATGGAAAGTATAGCAAAAACATAAAACACCTCAATATCTTGAAAACTTCAGAAGTTTTTGTAATCGTGCTAAAAAGCAAATGAATAAAGACAAAAAATATACTATAATAACTTTCAGAATAATACTAAACGCAAGCCTAAACAATTTTGGACATCCATTAAAGTAATCTTACATCCTAGCCAAAAAATTCAACCCATACCCCTCTCCCAGTAACTCACCACATAAAACTGCAGTACAGTTCAACTCTTATTTTATAGATAGCATAGCATCTCTAACCAAGGATTTCTTAACATCTAAGCCCTGCTCAACAGCCACGTATCACCACATTCACTTTTACCTTCAAATCTGTGCCCACATCCTATATAAAGCTACTCTTAAACAAACTTAAACCATGCTCTTCTTCAGCTGATGGCCTTCCAAGAGAGTAACTAAAATTAGAAGGCAATAGCATTGCCAATAGTTCAATCCAGGAATCTCACATTCCCTCTCACTGAAAAATAGTCACACATTATCCCTCTGCACAAAGGAGGAAATTCAACCGACATTAATAACTTTAGACCTATACCAATCTTATCTCCCCTTGCCAAAATACTTGAAATGTGAACTGAAAAGCAATAGATAGACTATCTCTTGCAGGAAGAACTGTTATCCCCCACACAACATGGCTTCCATCCTTCCCATAGTACTAGTACTGCCCTTATAACTTATATAGATACTGTCAATAAAACTAGAGACAATGGCAAACTAGTCTCTTTCTTATTTCTAGACTAGTCTAAAGCCTTCGATACAGTTTGCCACAGCAAACTTCTATTTCAAATTTTGTCACTAGGCTCTCTCAGCCCACCCTTCTGTGATTCAAAAGCTATCTGTCCAATAGGTATCAGTCAGTAAAATGGCACTCCATGCTCTCTCATTACCTCCCTGTCACCACTGGTATATCACAAGGCTATATCCTTTGTCCCCCTTCTCTTTAAAATTTTAACCAACACCCTCTATATGTCCACACAACATGCCACCCTAATAAAGTACACAGATGATTCCACTCTCATTTTCACATCTGACAACATGGTACACCTCCAAAATATTACTCAGGAGGCTTTAACAGCCACTAAGACATGGCTTCATAACTCACACATCATGCTCAATCCAAAAATGACCAAACTACTACTTTTTTGCCCAAAATCCTTCTCTTATGAAAAAACAAAATTTAAAGACCTCTCTCTTAATAATGTAACTATTGAAGTCACTTCTCATAGCAAACTATTGGGTGTGATAGTGGATGATAATCTTATATTTGACCTGCATATACAAAATTGCATAAGAAAAACTCATTAAAAACTAGGGATGCTTCACAGAGCCAAAAAACGTTTTCACTGGCACAACTAAAACTACACCTGCCACTACTTATCTCCTCCCCACACTTCTTTATGGTGCTTTCATCCTTACTCACCTCCAGGGTTCACAAAAATTAAAACTTGAACAATGCTATAACAAAGTTGCTAAATTTGCAGCACATACCCCTTTCAGAACCCACTACTATATAGCACTGAAAAGATTAAATTGGTAAGAACTTCCACATCAACTAACAAATGCACAACTTTTTACCACCTATAAAATTATCCAGCATCCATCTGCCTGTCTAGCACTAAAAAAAAATTCTACGCAAATACGTTCCCAGTTGGTCATTATGATCCAGTAACCAAAATCACCCATCTGTCTACAAACCTAGCAAATCTTCTGGGCATTGTCTGTACCCGTACATGGTTGCTAAGGCCTGAAACTCCTTACCTGTATCCATCAGGTCTACACCCTCCTTCCCATCTTTCAAAACCACTCTGAAACACTTCCTAGCTAAAATCTGGCTTTGTTCTTGTTCAAAACCAGGATAAACAGTATCCCTAAATGTGAACAAGTACCTCTTCATTCATTATACCTCCTTACTCTCCCTACTTCACTTACTTCCTTACTGCTATCTAATTCTCTTCCATGACTTTCTGTATAAATATACCATAAGCCTGTTTTTACCTCACTTCATATTGCATTTCATATTTGTATTAGACTAACTTACCCTTAATTTCTCTACAAACTATCTAAAATTTCTCTAAATCTTAAATGATTGTCATATAACTTGTATAGATTCTTAACTAATGTTTTTATATTATGTCTAATTTGTTATAATTATTTAAACTGCAGATGCTTTTGTTTTATTTTTAAAGACTGCAAAATTATTGTTCTTAAAATGTTTTGTAATAACTTGGAGCTTTCTTCACGGGCCTCTGCTGAAAATGCATTTCTACCCAGGCAGACTTTCCAGGTAATCAACTGTCAATAAATAAATGTTGCATGACACAAGGAAATGGAATCTTTCAATCAAAAGAATAAAGCTGGTAGAGTTGACTAGTTGCTGTACACTATACTTTTACTATTGAGTTGAAGTTGATAAATAAGATATTTTTCATTATGACTAAAGGTCACTATTCGTTTTTGTACATCACGAATAGGTGTTTAAAAGTGCAGGCAAGAGAGATACCAGGTGGCATCCACACATTCTTAGGGAAGTACTTAAATACTTGTAAGTGGGATTGGGAGAAGGTTTTGACGTGGCATTTATCTATATCAAGGAAACATCTAGTTCATTGTTGTAAAATGTTTTGAAGGCTTATAGACTTCTGGATGTTTTTATGTACTACATAGGAGGGAATATGACCTGACTAATGAATGAGTTGAGCTTGAATGATACTTCTGCTGGGATGCCCACTTAATCAAGTGCTGTTTTCATTATAACTGAATGTTGTGGTGCATGATGGAAGGTAAGAATGTCACTTTCTGTCTGGAGATTTATTGGAAAGAATATATTTTCCAATACTCCTAGAGTATGTGGACAATTTTTGTTTGAAAGTCTCAGAAGGTGATGGTCTTTCTCATGAGTAGGATGAGGTTCAGTTGTCAACTTTTGGAGATGATTATGAAATGAACAAAATGTAAGGACTTTGATGGTTAAAGCCATGAATTCTGAGTCTGCGATGTAGACTTCATGCTAGTGGATGAAGGTTTGGGATTGATTTTTGCTTTTAGATGCCCATCTTTACAACTGGAGGCTATATTTAAACTTGATTTAAAGAATGGTGTGACATGAAAATCAATTTTTTAATTTAAGTCATTGTGTTGCTGTTGGAGATTTTCCATTATGAGTGCACTTTTTGTCATGAAAGGCATGAGACAGCTTGTGTTTATTTTTTAACAGCACTTTCTATGCTGGAAAGGATGATTTGACTTTTAGTAGATGTTTTGCATCTTGTATGGGTCATGGTTGGAGAAGGAGACAGAAGGAAAACTGATTTGGGAGTGTAATAAGTTAATTTGTTCTACGAATTAGTGCAGGAGGACTGAAAGGTGAAAATTGTCTTGGGACAATTGATTGCTGCCTTTTTGAATGTTGGACTTATAGATGCTTCAGACACATTTTTGATGTTTCTCTTCATACATTTGGACATTGAATATAAATGATATCTAGTGTATAGATAGTGAGAAGTAGAAAATGGAGCCCAAAGGTGAGGAACTCTGCTTGGATATGTATACAAGATCATTTAATAGTAAATAGTAATAAAACGTTTTTAAGCAAGAAGGTGAAGTGTGGTACCTGCAGGTTGGCTTTCTTTTGGACCTCGAGACCAGAAACAAATCTTGTTTGGAGATACAATGAGATGGAGTCTTTCAAACTACACTTTGGAAATGTATTGGGTATGCCAGAGTTAGATGGGATCATGTACAAAATGCCAGTTCTGGGAGTATGTGTGTTCTGAGGAAGATGGAGTATATGATTGTTGCATTGTATTTTTGTAATGGCAACTTTGCTTGTGTGGAGAAAAATAAGTAGGTTTTGTGCATGGGAAGTGTGAGTGGTTCCCATAATGGCATGGTTTATGACGTAACAGGCACATGCTATAGATGGCAAGCAGCAATATTAACTCAGGCAGAAGCAGCACACATGATATTTGCAGTTTTTTTTCACTTCACTTATGGGTACAAGGCTGGAGAACAGCTAACGGGCATTGTGGAATTTTAAGATCGGTTAAATAAATTGGATTATTACGAACATTCTTGATTATTTCCTTTTTTTTGCCTTGTCTGTTCCAATATGAGTTGATTTTTTTGATATTTGTATTAATCACTGTCCTTCAGCAGTAAAATGTGGGATCTACCATCAGATCAGGTAGGGAAGACTTCAGTTTGTTTCATCTTACAAATACAACACATTCTCATGTTGTACATCAATATTAGCAGGTAAGCGTGAAATTAAATGTCTGTTGAGAAGAACAGAAACCACAGTGCCTCACACCTCTGAACTGCTATGATTTAAGTATAGCTCTGTGATTTTGACCAGCAAATTTAGTCTTGTTCCTTCTCTATTTATGTTGTCCCTGTATATGAATATATACTATATTAAATACATAAAACTAAACCTATAGAAAAATGCACAACCACTAACTATATAAGGCCTAGTATATAAAGAAAGTGCTCCTCTTTCTGACCCTCTGCTGTGATTCTTAAAGGCAAGTGCTACAATTTTTAATGCTTGAAGATTGAGAGGTATGCAATGTCTCTACTGCAGGTTTGTTACCTGCTAAACAACTGTTATTATTAGAAATTGGTCAGCTCAGAAACGTATACCCTTAAAGGTAAATAATCCAGTTTCAACATTGATAATAAAATGCTGTTCTTTTAGTGATTCCAGATAGTAACATTGGTACACAATGTATCATATCATTATACATTTGATTGTTTTAAGATCCCACCAGTATCAATCTCATGTGCCTCCCAGATGCAGCAGTTTTCCAGTTTGCTATATACGAGCTTCAGTCCTAATAATTTGTAATACTTATTCTTAAGGAGCTCATATACTGCCACTGTTGTCCAACATGTCCTGGGCAGATAGCATTTTCCAACTATATTCACTTAACCTTACCCTTGAAATGTATTTCCTGCATTCCTTCAGCTCATCCCATGCCCCAAAATGTTTAACATGGCACGTTTTTCTTTCCATGAACTTGTCTCCTTATTCACATGAATTTTCTTCCTTATCTTTTGTTTCCCCTTTAACTCCACTATGTTCCTCATTTGACCACTGCTGCAGTAGCCTTTGCTATATAGGTTACATTCTGCACAGTCTACAATAGCTGTGCAGCTTCCAGAGCTAAGGGTACATTCCACATACTGAAACCATTGACAGCTTTATCAGGGCTGAAGATCAATGGCCCATCAGAGATTTCCGGTTTCTGAAGAACTCTCCTCTTGTGGGCTTTTGAGAATTGATAGTCAGCAAACATTTTGCCATTGCTGGGCAGTTGTGTTCCCTTAGGGGAAAATCCTTCCACATTTTTTTATGTCAGAAAGCTATTTTTTCTGTTAAATTTCTTAATCTAACCTAGGAAAGTGTGTTTTATTGGACTGTCATGTGACTTTCAGTCTCTTTATACAGAAAAGTGGTACTATTAACTTTTGTGTAAAAAAATTGTTAAAACTGCAGTTTATGTTTGTTTTTCTATGGGGAAACTTTTGCTAAATTACATTTCGGGAATAGGGTAGTAAGAAGTCTACCTTGTGCTTTTTAGTGGAAAACATAGTTTTGTTACTTAACGTTTATAGCTGCTGTTGCTGTCAGTCTTGCTAGGGCTTCAGGATTAATTTGTGGCTTCACAATGGAAAAATGTACCAGTTTCTCAGTTATTCCTTCCTTCTTCCAGCCACAAAAAGAAGACAACATCCAAACAGCTTTTGCTCCTTCAGCAGGCTACAAATTTGTCTCTGACGCAGATGGGTAACTCTGGTATAGCGATGTTTGGTTTCTCAGACCATTCATCTTTTAATATGGTTCATTCTGGTATAATTCCTTCAGCCACAAGGGACCAGGGGTTAAATACATTCCCTGAGCTATTGGAGGGCCCTTGGTAGCATGGGAGGACCACTTAATGCCTTGTAGAAAGGAGCAAGGAATGCTTATCTGCCTAGCTGGATTGGGATGCCTATTCACTGTGGAGATGTCCATGACATGATTCTGTCTGCTTCTATGGAAATTCCTGTTAAAAAAAGCAGAAAGTTAAACATTTATCTTCCCCTCTCTCATTACTTTAAACAAGAATGATTTATTGGGCTTAGCTCCGGACTTAGTTCAGGCTCTTGAACTCTCTTATTCTGGTTTTACTGTTAACAAAAATGGAATTCATTTTTCTGAAGATCCCCAATATAATGAACATGACGTTATATGAGGGAATAACTTCTGTTTTCTTCACAGATGACTAAGAAAGATTCTGATGAGAGTGTCTCTTTTGATAGCCACTTAGAATAATGTATTTTTCTGAAACCATTAACAATAGTTTCGGTAGGATCATAATGATAGCATCCTTAAAAAATACTAGGATTTGTTACAACTGGAATTTTCTGAACTCACTTCTCTTCTGCCTATACTTCCAGCATTGGAAGATGCTTTTACTACAGTCTGTAAGTTGCCCAACAGCCTGATGTGCCCAAGAAAGCAGATAGATTCCATAAAGTTCCTCACTTTTTCAATTTCTTTTAATCACAGATCTGATTCTGCAGTGATTTCTTTAGCAAATCCTACTGTTGCTAAATATTTTTTTAAATGCTAATCCCTCTCCTTCTGATAAGGATTGGAGAGATGTTGATAGATTTATGAAAACAAGTGTGTTCCTCTGCCCCACTTTATCTGATAAAGGTTTTTATTCATGAATGTTTCTGGTACCAAAGAGTGAAGCCTATTACAGACCAATCTTAGATATTTCCTTTTTAAATCATTTTGTGAAAGTCCTAAAGTTCAAAATGCTATTCCTTCATGACCTGTTTATAGCAATTCACCTTTGAGTTTCTTAGTCACTGTAGATTTAAAAGATGTGTATCACTGGATCTACTTCACTTACCTGAAAAAACACATCGCCAACATACACCGACAAACCAGAAGACCGAAATCCAGAACACCAACATTCCTACCTGAGGTAAGTAACTGCTTGGCCATCCCAAAAAAAACACACAAAAAAAAAACAAAACTAAACCCACTCATGTGGCAGGCTTCACCCTCACACCCCCTGAGTAAATATACCAACTCTGACATTTCACTACTACGGGGGTAAGGGGCAAAGTTCAACAGGATGGCCAAGCGGTTACTTACCTCAGGTCGCAATGTCGATGTTCCGGATGTCAGTCTTCTGGTTTGTCAGTGTATTCGTCTCGGTGAAGTGAATGTTGGCGATGTGGTTTTTCGGGTAAGTGAAGTAGACCCATATCATCACATCCCTATAGCCTCAATTTTCAAATGTTTCTTAATGTTTTCTGGGTCTGAATTACTTTTGGTTCTCTGCATTACCCTTGGGGTTATCCACTGCAACAAGGGTGTTCACATATTGTCTAGCCCCAGTGTTAGCTTACTGCAGACTGCACTGTCTTTAAACTTTTCTTTATTTAGACAACTTTCCTATCTTTGCAGAGTCTTTTTCAAACTGTGAGGAATCTCTTACTAGAGTGACAAATCATCTTCTCAGATTGATTTTCCAAGAGAATATTCAAAAGGCTTGCTTGACTCCTTCTCACGTGATTCTTTCCTGGTGTGATAGATACTGCTCTCCAAAAAAAACTTTTCTTCCACTGGAAAAATTAGATCTAGATCGAGTCCTGAGTTTTTCCACTCAGTTCAAGACTTCAAGAAGTGGAGAAAATCTCAGGATTCTAGTATTCATGGCATCCATGACTCTCTTAATTCCTTTAGCCATAATCCATATAAGAAAGATTCAATGATACCTAAAATATGCATGGTCCCAACATTAACATCCCCTGACATTTTTTATTTCAGTTTTGGGATTTGTAAAAAGGGAACTGCTTTGGTGCAGAGCAGAGACCAGGTTTATTTGAATCAGGTTCTACCATTTTCCCATCCAGCTCCACCACAGTCTGTAACTACAGATGCCTCAGATATTTGCTTGTTGGTGGTGTTTGTGGGAGGAAAAGTGCAGGGTCTTTAAAACAAAAAAGACAGCCCAAAACAGATAAATATAAAAGAGACATGAGCAGTTCTAATTGCTCTCAACATTCTCACTTATCTATGGTCCCTAGGCCATTACAAGTGATTACTGGCA
The DNA here is from genome assembly GCF_019279795.1 of Protopterus annectens. Classification (NCBI taxonomy): domain Eukaryota; kingdom Metazoa; phylum Chordata; order Ceratodontiformes; family Protopteridae; genus Protopterus; species Protopterus annectens. Next base: position 950,870,329 of record NC_056747.1, read on the forward strand.
ACACCACAGTGAAGTGGTACATAAACAAACAGGGGAGATCCAGATCTTAACCTCTGTGCAGACTAGCCACGGTAGCCTGGGATATAGCAATTCAGCACAATCTCACTCTACAGGCATCTTGCATCTGGTCAGGGCAAAATATTGTGACAGACGAACTGAGCAGGACCAGGACAGAGTCTCACAAATGGAAACTGAATCAGGGGGTCTTTCAAGGTTTGATCTAGCTGTGGGGACACCTCAGGAAGATCTTTTTCACATCCATTTGCAGTAAACAACTGAAAAAATTCTGCTCCAGGATTCCTTGCAATCAGGCCTGGAAAACAGATGCATTTTTATTTCTGTGGACAGGAATATTCCTGTTTGCCTTTCCACCATTTCTGATATCCATGATCATTTTGAAGATTCAGAATTTTCGAAAG